>NC_056728.1:282164070-282191570 GCF_019279795.1 Protopterus annectens
TCCATACATGTACTGATCCATTCACCTATTTTTTAAACTGCTTATCCTGGTGAAAGTTGCAGTGGTTGCAAGGTGAGCAGGCCAGGCCAGACTTTTCCATCTGTAGCATGAGTGTCTGGCTCTTCCTGTGATGTCCCCGGCTATATTATTTGTATTTGTTAATCTGGGTAGAGCACTGCTCTCTAGGGACCTTCTTTCAGACTTAGCCTGTAGGAGCAGTGCAGTTAAATGACTTATGTCTTGAGTCACTCAGTTAGGCAGTGGAGGCTGAGGGAATCAAACCCTAGACCACTAAATCATAGGAAACATCTTGTTAACAGCTCCTTAATCCTCAGCACTGGCTGCCAGACTAGCTAACTGAGAGGTTACTAGCTGAGATGTGTAATTTCTCCAGTGTGTCCTTGGTTTGCCCTGGGACCTTCTCCCAGTCGGCTGTGGCTGTTGCACCCTCCAAAGTGAGGTGCTCAGGAACCCTCACTAGGTGCACATAGTACCTCAATAGGCTCTACTACAAGATCCTTTTGGATAGCCATCATGCTCACTCTGTCCCAGACTGAGAGCTTCAACAACTCTAGGAAGGTATCTCATTTCTACTGCTTGTATCAGTGATCTTATCCCTTCAGTAACTACCCAAAGTTCATTACAATAAGTCAGGATGAGGCTATAGGTTGACTTTGTTTCACTGCCAGAGTCTAGTACAATGTCTGCAGTACTGCTGTCACTGCACTTATCTGTCTCCCAAGTCCATCTGCCTTCATGCATTAACAAGACCCTGATATGCTTAAACTTCTCCACTTAATGAAGTTACCTCAATGTAGTTACCTCATCTGTGGAGACCATTTTTTTTTTCTTGGCGGTAACCATAATTTCTTATTCAGAAGTGCTTATTTTATTCTCATTCACTTCACACTCAGAAGCAAACCACTCCCATGTGCATTACAGATCACAGTCACCTGAGATCAGGAGGGCAACAGCACACTTCCATCCTTGCCTCTCAAACCCTCCTCTCCCTTTACTCCTGGCTAACATCTCCCCTTCCTAACCTCACTCTCAATTATTTATTTGTTTCTTATGACTAATTATTACTTCCAACTATTTCACTGTATACTCATTTTCTCCTAAACTTAATTGTAATTGTATTGATGATTGTTTACTGCTTTGGAGATTGAACCATATTGTTTGTATTTTTATGTATTTTTTTATTTTGTATTTTTTACTATGATTGAAAAACGTGTATCTAATAAACTTACTGTGGAGCTTTTCTCCCCGGGCCTCCACTGAAAATGGGCTCCCCAGCCCAGTGGACCTCCCCGGTAATCAAACTGAATGAATGAATGAATAAATAAATAAATAAATAAATAAATAAATAAAATTGTTTACAGCAAAGATGCAGCCCTCATGTTCCCAACCTAGATATTTTACAAAGCTGGTTGCACCTTCATATTCTATCCATGAAAACTATGAAAAGAGTGGAAGATAAGGCATGCCCCTAGTGGAATGATGTGGCCACCTTGAATGTGTCTGACTTTACACTGAGAGTGCAGACTTAACTCCTACTTCACAAATACAAGAACTGACCAGCATGCAACAGCAGCCCCAGAGCCCTGTACTGTTGTAGCACATCCTATAGGACATGCTGAGGTACTCAGTTATATGCCTTCTCCAGGTCCACAAAATACAGGCAGACAGGACTGGCAAATTCCCACAACCTCTCAAATATCTGTGCAAGTGCAAACAGCTGATCTGTTGTTCCATGACAAGGAAGGAAACTGCCTTGCTTCTTTTGAATGAGGGGCTTATCTATTAGATGGAATCTCCTCTCAAGCACTTTGGTCTAGGTTTTATCAAGGAAGCTGAGGAGGAGGATCTCTCTATAACTGCAGCATTCCCTTCTGTCCCACTTTCTGAAAATGGTGACCAACTATGCCAGTTTGCCAATCCAGAAATTCTGTCCCTGTCTTCTATGCAATACTGAAAATGTACATTAAGCACATCACCCCAACATTGAGTACCTTCAGCATTTCTGGTCAGATTTTATCCATGCCCTCAGCCTTGCCCTGCAGAGATGTTTAATTATACACATAACCTCGTCTGCAGAAACAGATCCAGTCTCATCAGCTGGTTCTGGTATTGTATCCTCAGAGGAGGACATGTCCACAAGATTCTGGAGTTTCTCAAAGTGTTCCTTCCACCTCCAATCAGTGACCCCACTTGAGATTACTGTTTTTTCACCCTTGCTAAGAACAGCCTAGACAATGTCTTGATGACCACTCCAGAGTCTCTGAATGGTTTGTCAGAAGTCATTTGAGACCATCATCCTGAAGTAATTTTCATGGCCTCACTAAGCTCCTCTCACACCTAGATTTCCTTATATTCCTTGCTACAATATTCGTTACCATATGTGATTCCCTGCCTTGGAAGTCCAAACATTCAGCCAGTCTACCAAAGACTTCTTGTTGCTTATTTAAATGGTACACAGAATGTCACCCAAATGCTCCTTGTGTAGCATAGGGCATAAAGATGACATTCAGGCCTAAACAGAACTTCTTTGCCGCCAGTTCCGAATGTATCTTTTCACATCAGTCTGTTTTCTTGCATTAATTTCTGCCAGTTGAATGCATTTTCATTCTCTAGGGATTACCTACACCTGCTTGCTGACTTCTTTGCAGTTGCAGATAAGTGCCCTATTGGGGATCTTTGTTTTTTCTTGTTTTTTTAGTGCTCCTTGAGGTTAATGTCATCGAGGAAGACCACCTCGATAAGTGTCTTTTTTTGCCTAGGAGCCTCTCATGACCATACGTCTTGTTCTATTTGTCAGAAGTTTGTTCCAAAACCCTTCACAGTAGACTTTCTTCCCTTTCCTTCTATCTTAAAAAACATTGTCTTAAGCTTCTTGCTAAAGATACAATGGAAGGAATGTCCTGCCCCAAGGGTCAGCCATTAAGGAAGAAGAAGGTGAAAAAGGTACAACCGGAATCTTCCGCTGTCCAGCCTCTGCCAGGTGTTTCTCCTGAGGTCATTACAAACCCAGAGGCTCACCCGGCTGTGTTGCCAGATTTTTCTACCCCGACTGTGTCGGAAGCCGATGAGGGTCCAGTTGGCAGCATGTCAAGAGAGGATTTGCAGGCATCCATCTCAGATGTTCAGGTGGAAACCACAGTTGATTTTTTTTTTCTGCGGGGCCTAGGGGAGTTCCTCAGTCTTTGGTTGAGGTTCCTACTAAGGTTCTCGACTACTGTCCTGGGTCTGAGCCTTCTCAGTTTTTCGGTGGAGAAATTTCTTTAAAAAATAAACAAAAAGTTAAACATGTTTCTTCTGCTCCTAGGGATCCATAAAGTGATGGCAGCCCTTCACTCAGAGGCTATTTACTGTTTTAATGTCCTTAAAACCTCCTCAAGGGGTTTCAGTTTCTGCTCCTCCTTGGTCCTCTGCTCCCCTTAAAAGGCCTAGAGACCAGGATTCTTCTGAGGATGTGTCAGATTCTGCTGATGAATGCCTAACTTATTCTACTCCCATTCTTTCTCCTTTGGACTTTGGGTCAGAGGAGGAGGAATCTATTAGCCCAGATATTCCTTTTGAGGAAATTTCCTTTGGGGACATACTCTCTAGGATGATGTATTTTCTTAAGTGGGATTGTGCTCAGGTCTCTGATATCCATAAGAGGTACTATGAGTTGCTGCAGTTGGAATCTCCTAAACCTGTGGATATTCCTCCTATGTTGGCTGCTTTGCTGGATGCTTTTTCCAATGTTTCTCATGTGCCTGATTCTCTGCCCCCTGCTGCCAAGCAGCCTGACAGGCTTTACAGGGTGCCTGAAGATTGTTCTTTCCTATATAAATGTCCTGCTGCTTACAGCTTTGTAGTATCTGTTGTCTCTGATAAGCCATCTCAATTGCTTCCTTCTCCCAAGTTATTGCCTTCTGACAAGGACAGCAGAACTATGGAAAGGCTGGGTAAGAAGGTTTACACTTCTGCTACCACAGCTTTTAGGGCTATCAGTTATCAGGTCATAAGTCTAGGTTTGTGTTGGCTCTACTTTCTCAGGCATGTCAACTTATTTCTGATTTTCCAGATTCTGAGGTTAAAACTTCTGTCCTTTCCTTGCTGGGGACTTCCTCTCAAGTCAATTGTCATTCTACCAAATGTTGTTATGATGCAGCAAATGCCTCTTCTAGGGCTGCTGTTTTTGGTTCTGTAATGAGGAGGTATCCTTGGCTTAGGTTTCAGCATCTACCTGATGATATTAAAGCTAAGTTGATGGATGCTCCTCTGGATTCTAAACTTTTGTTTGGGGAAGCAACTGCTGGTTTGTTTAAGTCCCTTCATGATAAGGGTAAGGCCTTACAGGAGCTTAAACATGTTTGTTTCTCATGTTCCTAAATTTCAGAGAAACTATCCTGCTAAGACTGCCATTATTCTTAGGCAATCCTGCCCTTCTACTAAAGGTAGGAAGAGTGGCAAACCGGCTCCTCTTGCTAGGGCTACTCAGTTTTCAGGGACTCCAAAGCCTTCCTTTCCAGACAAACCAGGTACAGTGTGACTATCCATCTCTTCCCAGCCACATTCTTCTTTCTCTTCACCTTTCTCTTTCTCTTCCTGTTGGCTTCAGATCACTCAGAATTATTGGGTTCTGTCAATCATTCATCAGGGGTACTTTATGGTGTGGAAATGCCATCTTCCTTTTATGTACATTCCTCAGCCTCCTTGGGAACAACTTCCCTTTTTCCCAGAGTTTCTTCAAAATCTCATGACTCAGGGTACTATTCAAGAGGTGCCTGTGTCCAAAAGGGGGAAAGGGTTCTACTCCAGACTGTTTATAATGCCCAGAAAAGAGAGCACTTGGAGACCAATTCTAGACCTCTCTCATCTAAACACTTTTCTAAAAGTGACTTCCTTTTGGATGTTGTCTCTTCATGTTCTGTTTCCTCTCTTGCTCCCTCAGGCCTATATGGTGTCTCTGGATCTCAATGATGCTTATCTCCATATTTTGTTCCATCCTCTTTTCAGGAAGTTTTTGCATTTCTCTGTTGCTTCCTGGCATTTTCAGTTCTCTGTTTTCTCTTTGGCCTTTCTATTGCCCCACTGGTGTTCACCAAATGCCTTGCTCCTGTGATTGCTTTTTGCAGGCTTCGAGGGATCCAACTATTTCCTTACTTATATGACCTGTTGATTCAGGCATCCTCTGCAGAGAGCCTTTTGCAAAATCTTCATTTTGCCTTTTCCCTTCTTCTGAGCCTGGGTTTCACTATACATTTCAAAAAGTCTTCTCTGACTCCTTCTCAGGATCATGTTTTTCTGGTTTGCAGGATTCAGACAGTTCCAATGCTTGCATACCTGCCCCCTCTTTCACACTCTTCTTCCACTGACTTCCATTGCTGCCAGGGAGTTTCTGAGAGTTCTGGGTTTCATGGCATCCACCATTCCGATGCTCCCTCTGGCCGAACTTCACATGAGAAAGTTTCAGTGGTTTCTGGAGTTAGTGTGGCTCCAACATGCACATCCTCTAGACTTTGTGGTTCCTGTTCTTCCTTGTTTCACGCAGGAACTTCACTGGTGGATTCAGCAATTGTCTCTAAATCCAGGGATTCCTTTTCTTCCCCCCTCTTCCCTCTCAGGAATTGTTCACAGATGCTTCAGACATGAGACGGGGGGGGGGGGGGGCAATTGGCTTCCTAAAGTTACAAGGGGTGTGGTTGCCTTGACAGCAGATGCAGAACATCAATGTCAAAGAGATGAGAGATCTTCTGTTGGCTTTTCAGGCCCTTCATCCTCTCTGATCTCCAGGGCCTCTCAAGGTTTTCACAGACAATACCACATTGATGTGGTATATCAACAAAAGGGAAGAATGAGATCTTGTCTTCTTTGCCGGTTGGCACTTCTGGTATGGGATCTTGCTGTCAAGTATCAAGTGACTCTTCAGGCAGTTTACGTCCCTTCTGATCAAAACATTGTGGCAGACATTCTGAGCATGTCCTTAGTTCAGTCCCATGAATGGATGCTTCACAGGGATGTATTTCTGGACATTATCTATCAGTGGGGTAGTCCTCAAGCGGATCTTTTTGCCTCCCCTCTGAACAGACAACATCCTCTATTTTTGTGCAAGAGTCCCAGGTCCTCTGGTATGGAAGGTGGACGCCCTATTGGAAGAGAATGTTTCTTGATGCATTCCTTCCCCTTCTTCTCATTCCGGAAGTCCTGCTCAAAATTCAACAGGATGCTCCCAAAATCTTGTTGGTGACTCCCTTTTTACTGCAATAATACTGGTTAACTCTACATCTGCATCTAGCCAAGGGCAATCATCACACTTTACCTCACCAGGTGGATCTATTCACACAAGACGAGGGATCTCTCATCCATCCTCACCTGTCCAAACTTCAACTGACACTATGGGTGATAGGATTTTCATTCCTCATAAAAACCTGTTTTCAGAGGACATGCTGCAGGTCCTGCAGGAGGCCAGGAAACCTACTACCAGGAAATCCTACTTATCCAAATGGAAGTGGTTTTGTATTTGGTATCTCTCTTGCAACCTAGACCCACTTACTGTGAATGTTCCTGTAGTTCTCTCCTATTTGTGTGAGTTGCTCAATGCTGATTTGGCCTATTCTTCTATTATGGCTCACTTATCTGCTATCTCTCCTTGTTTGCATTTTTCTCCTCCTCTAACTTCTAGATTTGAAGTGAAAGAATTTCTTAAAGGTGTCCTTAATATTAAACCTTCCAGGAAGCCTGTTCCTCCTCTCTGGGATCTTAACTTTGTTTTGGAGAAGTTGACTCAGGTTCCTTTTGAGCCTGATTCTTCAGCCTCCTTGCATCATTATTCCTGGAAGACCGTTCTTTTGTTAGCTCTTACGTCTGCCAGATGGGTGCCTAATTTGAAGGCCCTTATGGCTTGTCCTCCTGTTTTGATGTTTCATGAGCACAGACTTTCCTTCTGCACTAACCCTTCTTTTATGCCTAAGGTGGTTAATGAGCTTTCACTTAACCAGTCTATTAACCTGCCTACATTTCACCTCTGCACAAGATGACAGTGAGAGGGTGCTGCATACCTTGGATGTGCATAGGCAACTCAAGGTGTATTTGGAGAGGACTAAGGCTATTAGAAAATCTGATCAGTTATTTTTTTCATTTCATCCTAGATCTTTGGGACTTGCTGTAGCCAAGCAAACTATTTCTTCTTGGATTTCTAAGACTATTTCCTTTTGTTACTTTTCATGGCAAGAGCCTTCCTTCTTCAGTTAAGGCTCATTCTACTAGAGCTGTGGCTTCTTCTGGTGCTTTTTTCAAGGGCTTAGATACTAACTCTATTCTTGAAGCAGCTACCTGGACTTCTGTGCATACCTTTACCAAGCACTACAAGTTAGATGGTATCTCTATAGCTAGGGCTGATTTTGCTAGTGCCATTCATCATGGCTTTTTAGGGGAATTTTCTGCTCTTTCCCCCTTCCCAGTTTTCTCTTGAGCTTTGGCACTCTCCTATATGGTAATGAATATTGCAGCAGTGAATGTAAGGATATAGTGTAGTTGTGTAAAAAGTCACAATAACAGTAGATGTCCTTGCCTTCATTTCTGCAGTATTTGTTCCCTCCCTCCATTCCCCTAGTCTCTTGCCTTCCTGGATGTGCAGATTACCTCTTGGGTTCCTTGGATGGGTGTTCCTACTGGGGCAATCAGTCATGTTTATGGAAGGCCTTAATGTCACCTTTATGCCGTATGCTATGCAAGGCGTGTTTGGGTGATGTTCGGCATACCTTTTAAATAAGTAACAGGTAGTCTTTGGTAGACTGGCTGGACATTTGGGGTTCTGCAGCAGGGAATCCCATATGGTAATGAATACTGCAGCAGTGAAGGCAAGGACATCTACCGCTATGGTAAGATTTTACACAACTGCACTTTCTTTGGTGTAGATACTGGCCCAACTTCTGCCTTCCCGGACTAATAATACTATTGATCAGATGTGGAGAAACCCTTTCATATACTGCATAGAAAGCTTCTTTCTGTAAATTGATGGCTTCCCTCACCATTGGTGTCCATCAGTAGGTCCTTTGGTTTTCCACCGTGATAAGTCATAACCACCTTTTTGTCACAGCTCCTTGGCACTGCTTTGTCTACGGAAGTGACGAAAAAGGTCTGTTCAGACTCTATGCTCCTGACCTCCAATAGGATATGGTGACTGGAGATGAACTCATCTGGCTCAGGGGTACTTGACAGATGATTTCAGGACACTCTTATTACATGTCTGGGTCTCCTGGGAGCATCAAGCTGATGCCCTGGCTGTCTGATCCAGCTCACCATCAGCTGGTCATTATTTGACAGCATGATATCTCTGCTGATCTGAGTGTCCAGAACCTAAGGCCTCAGGTCTGCTGACATGATTACAAAACCCATGACTGATATTTGCCCCAAGGTGCTGTAGTATCAAATATCTGTATGAGTAGCTTTGGGTTTGTTGTATTTATTATAGATAATCCAAGCTTAGCACATAAGCCTAATAATAATTTAGTACTCAAGTTTAGATCAAGCAGTCTTCCCAGTCATGCTCCTCCAAGTATCTCCATCATTGCCCATATGAAGTCTCCCAGTAGAACTACAGAAGCAGTAGGTGAGATCAACTGAAAGCTGCCTCTGTGGTCTCCAAGATGAACAAATAGTTTAAATAGCTGTTAGCTGCATATGCACAAACAATATCTGATTTTATTTCTGCAAATTGCAGTCAACCCTTTTGTCCAGTGCTGCAAATTCCAACTGTACAGCACCAATATGGAGCCTTTGAGTAACCATACACCTACCCAAGACCTCTCTTGAGGGGCAGCTCCAGAGTAGGAAAGAGACAACTCTTGAATGAGATGACCGGTTTCAAAACAAGCTTGTGTGTAGAGATAGGCCTTACCATATCAAGCTGATACTTTAAAACTTTTTGTATAAGCTCTGACTTCTTCCCCATCAGTCAAGTCCTTCAGAAATTGTGACCTTGTGACTGTGGGCATGTATATCTCTGTGATTTTTGGAGTTATTCTGCCTGGAGTTTCATACTCTTGGAAGAGCCACCCTTGATAGAGCAGTCTGAGATGGGCAGGCACACAAACTGTGATCCAAAATTTCAAAATGACTCCCATGATGATTCATTTAAAGGAGTATCAGAGTATCTCAACTGAAACAGTGAAGTTGAGACCCCCCTCTGTAGCCAGGTCTGGGGGCTAGCACTCACTGGTGAGTGTGTGGTGACCTGGAGAACAACATAACCCCATTGGGCTGAGCCTTAAAAAGATGAGTGAAGTTCCCATGTGGGCTCACTGCTCACAAAGAGATGGGTGGGAGTGATGGCAGACAAGTGACAGACAAGGGCTGGACAAGTTAAGATGGATAAGATCTTGGCAGTGGAAACTAATTATAACCATACAGAGAAAGGGAATTTAGACTGGTAGGAAGTATGTCATGCAGCATTACTAATATCCTGAAGGGAATAAGAGGCAGCAGGTGTATGAGAGGAGACGTTCACAACTAGGCACGTGCACAATGGAACATGGAAAATAAAGGGCTGAGTATGATATAGTTACTCTGCATTATAAGGTGGTGCACAGTAGGGCTAGTATTGAAGGTAAAGGACAGAAAGAAGATAATGGGATAAATGTAACGACTTGAGAGAGAATTCATTAATGATTAATTCCCAGAGATGTGTCAGGGACGTGTACTGACTGTAGCAATAATGCACTGTATGTAATCTGAGAAAAAACAAACAAATTATTGGAGAAAGTTAGATGAAGGGCAGCTGTTCAGGGATCAGCTGTGTCATTTTGATAGATTCAGCATACCATGTATCTTTAAATGATCACACTTAAGAAATAAGCATCTGGCAATACTGGCATATTGTTCCAGCTGGTCTGGCCTGAATAAATGGCTAAATTGCAAATATAATGAGTGCATGTTGAGAAATACAAAATATAAGTGGCTGCCATTTTGTTTATTAAATATCAACTAATAATTTGGATGGTTTAAAGTATTATGTGTAAAAATGTCTTGTATTTGTTTTAATCCTATATCATGAGCATATACATTTGAGTTTCTACTGCATTTGTGCTGAAAATATGAAATTTTTAATTGCAATGTATGATTTTATACCTCATGCAGAAACAGACAACTGTTCCATTGTAAAAATGTCATAACTTTACTCATTACATCCAAGTGACGCCTGCAGGTGCATTTGCAATTACCTCCCACTGATGCCTCTAGGGTCAAATATTGCTTGTTCATATTTGCATTAATAATTCCAAAACCAAGCTATGTACTAGGTTTTACAAGATTTCATATTAAAGCTTACACAATGACAAACTCAACTGCATTAGTATTTGACCTCTGTCTAGTGCAAGTAAAGAGATATTAATTGTTGTTTTTATGATATTCATTAATATCGAGAGATAATGGTCACATTTTTCTAAATATCTCAACAACCAAGTAACACAAAGAGAACTCCTTAGCCTCATATGAAAGCTCTCAGCTAGATGGATGAAATGCTGCTGACAGTATGTGTGTAACTTGAGTGGTTGCTGAGATATTAAGTTGTTAACAAAATATTACAAATGCTGTGTTTAGTGTAACATAAAATTCAGTTTAAGACCTAGAATTTAAAGAACACTACCACTGTAAAAACAGTTTGAGCTGAGGAGTTTGTCATTTCTATTTCTTTCATAACCCCTGTAGTTCCAGAGATATGAGCATTTGTTTGAAATTTGAGGACATAATTTGATTCTGTCAAAAGGTTTAGGCTCCGCCCATTGCCAGTTACAGTCCAAACTTGCTGAGCTCCACTGGAGTGAATGAGATAACAACTGTTGCATGTTTTGGTCAAAATTTCCAGATTACAGGTAACTTCTGTCCTCTAAATGGCAGATGGGATTCAGAAAGGTGCACTGACAGTGTGTAATTGAAATGCTGTGCCAAAGTAAGAAAAGCAGATCTGAAGGCAAACAATTTGGATCTGTTTTAGAAAGGCATCTCTGCATAAAACCAGGACATCAAACTGCATTAATTGTAGTATAGAAGATGGAGTGTATTTAAACTCTGCGAGTCAATATGCAGCCACTAATGCAAGGTTTGGCTGGCCAGTATATGTTTAGTGATTACATTTCACCTTTGCTCTCCATCATGTTTGCTACAACATATCAATGTCACCCTAGATCAAGGTGCTGTACAGAGCAGTAACATTTCTGGATCTACTTTAGATAAACGATAACTCAATCTCTCGAACGCTCATATGAGCGAATAATCATAACATCGGAAGTGGTATTTTGGGAACGCAGTACAGTGAAGAGTGGGATATTTGCCCTTTCCTCACTGTAGTGTGACCTCGGAGTAGGAATATATATTTAGCGGGGGGTGTCGGGGGCACAACCCCCCACAATACAAATGTTGATATTATGATTATTTGCTCATATGAGCGTTCAAGTGATTGCTTTTTCGTTTATGTGACATAGACCCACATTTCTTACTTACAGTGATCATAGTAAGGACATTCTGCCCTTGCCTTATTGTGCTGAATTTAGTAAGTCTGTTGCCAATCATTGTAGCAGCCTTTTGATAACTAATATAGTTCCTATTATCCACGGAGTGGTTTTATCCCATTCCTCACTGATGTAGAATATTTAAGAGATGAAAAATGGTCTTATTCTCAGATCCCTTTTATAACCTAGATCCTACTTTTCACTTCCTCTGAAATTCTTCTTAATCCAGCCCCAGCACTTGCTTTAATGATTCTCTGCATCTTGCACATTAGGATTTTTTTTCCCTTCATCAGTTTAATGATACGTATCAACTACTGCTAAAATCAGGCCACCTGAACTGTATCTATGGCAGAGAATTTCCCTCACCTCTTTAATAGACTCCCACTAACGATAAAGTAGGGGGACACAATATATTCCATGAAATGTTACCTGGATAACTGGTTTGGTATTCATAAATCCACCCCAGGCTTGAGTGACCTTGCTCTTCTTGAGAGGGGAGGTACTGTTTACTTCATAGGTTCATAGGTTAGTACTAGGCCATCTGCCCTTGCAGGCCATTTTAAGCTTAGCCAAAGTTTCCCAACTAAAATGTAAGAATCAAACCCTGCATGATGATTCTATGAGGTAAACACCGTAACTATTATGCCAACCCTCAACTCATTTACTTCTCTAGTTAGAATATTTAAGCCACATAGATGATTACTAGGCTAACAACTCCAGAGGGCCTTTTTAAACTTAGCCATGCTTTGCAAGAATCAAACTCTGTACCTTGTGTTTGTGAGGTAAACACCTTAACAGTTACGCCAACATGTGCACATACTGGCAAGTTATAATTATCGCATAACTCAGTACCCTTGAACTTCCTATTGTTCATATCTTTTTGGAATGCTGCTGGGAATAATTATATTCCTGATAACTTGTTTTCTTGGCTTGGCTTGGCTATGCCTATGCCTGTGCATCTACTTGATGGTTCTATGGTTACAAATGCATCACTGTGTGTTTTTTTCAGTTATAACTTTGTATTTTTCTCTACTGTTGCATTGCACTGCATTCCAATAGGTAATAAATGACAGAGCTTCCTGGGTCCAACCTACTCACTTAAATAAATAAATTCATTTAAAAAAAACTGGCATCTGCCCATACTAATCCTGCTACAGTGGTCAGTTAGGTTGCTGACATTATGTGTGCCTGCAGTGTTTATGAGTATGCACATAGTAACAGATCACTGCATTATTGGTGTGACCACATACAAACTGCCAATGATCACTTTCATTGGCTATACAGATATGTGAGCAACAGAAGAGAAACATACATCTGCACTTTGGGTAATGAATGCAGTATGACATGTAGTGTTTATGTAGAGTTTTGTTCCAGAAATATCCGGTGTGTGTAATTGCACCTGCATTATGGGTGGTGCCACAGGCATGGCATAGACAGTATGATATCTCTTGCATTTTTCAGTGTTTGCATACTTGTACTATTTATTTGGAGTACATCTCTGTGCAGAGTATGTTACACATCTTATGGTCAGAGATGGTTCAGATCTTGGTAGTATGATAACTATGGTCAAGCTAAATGACTGCCATCAGTAACAGAGGTACTGAGGAGTTTTCCTGCATTGTCATGGCAGCAGAGAACACTTTTGGCAATATACTTAATATACTGTACTTAGCATGACTGCAACTGAACAGTGCTACTGACATACTGCAAGCTTCGAGCTACAACGTATATGAGGTTTGACTTGTTATATATAGCACAGTGGTGCAAAGTTGCCAAGATGCTTCATGATTGTGTAGGTACAATGCCACACAATGGCATGATTATAGGTTCATAGCATTGACTGGCAAGCTTGTTTTGTGTGTGTGTGTGTGTGTGTGTGTGTGTGTGTGTATTGTATATAGTGTTTTATTGTTGAGTGTTTTTATCAACAGGGGAGGGAGCCAGTACAGCTGATCAAAAAGTACTGGCTTTAAAGTTAGAGACTGTGGTACACTAGGGGTAGAGGAATATGCCCTTTCCCTATTGTAGTGCAATCTCAGAGTTAGTATATATAATTAGCAGGGGGTATGGGGGAGGGGCAGACGGGGGCCTAGCCTTCTGCAAAAACATTTATTTCCTTTGTGTTTTTCAATCCTCTGTGTGAACAGAACCCTAAAGTACCATGCTTGTGTATTCAGATTAAACAACAATGTGCAGCGTTACCCACAACTCAACTAAGCATCAGCCTACAATGAAATTATTATAGAATCTCTTACAAAACATCTTCATATAGGTTGTATCAACTCACTGAGATGGAGAAACAGACTCTAATTTACAGAACACTCCTTCTTCGAACAGTTGACTTCCCAGAAAAAAATGACAGCAAATATACTATAAGAGTATATTTCAAGGGGCATTTCTGCCATTATAAAATATTACTATTACAATCATCAAAACAAAATATGTCTGAGGGAGGCACCCAGAGCAGTCAAAGGAAAGTTGCCTATCTATAGTTGTTATCTTCTCAGGCTGCAAAGCCTCCTAGAATCTAACGTACCATAGCTCTCAATTTCTTCGCTCAAGAATCAGGGATAAACCCAACAATAACGTGGGGACCAAATCAACAAAGTTTTAAACAGTACTTTAATTCACTTGAAAAATTCATAGAGCAACAGATTTTTTGCATAAATATGCATTTTCTGGACCATAGAAAGTATGAAGTGTAATGTCTGGCATTATTGACAGACTGTAATCCTCAGTGATTTACCAGAAAATCAAAATAATATGAGGGCTAGGGAAAAAATATGAGGCAAAATCAAGGATGTTCTGCAAAAATGAGGGACATTTAATATTGGAGAAATTGCAAATAAAGCAAAGAAAGAAGAAGCAAAGCTGCCTGCAAATTTACTAGACTGACTCCTCAGCAGAATGACTACAATGAAAATGAGACTTGATAGCATTAGACAAATCTTAGTAGTGACAAAAGAAAGCTGGGAGATATGAATGATATCTGACTGCTTTGCATGATACATGCACAAACTGAATCACTTCAAACTGATCTATTCTGCAGCATCATGACAATCTTCCTGCAAGGAACATTCTACAGTTAAGATGATTGCCTGAGTCACCAAACAGCTACACAGGACCAGTGAAGATTCCACCTGCTGTGTTTTGTATTATTTATTAAACGTAAGCCCTCCATTAAGTAAGTTTCAGATGCTATAACACAACAAGTCCAGGAAAAATTAAGAGTGAGAGAAAGTGTTAGTATTTCTGGTAGCCCTGACACAACCATGCCATCTGCAGTGCTTCATGGATGACATTGTGGTTGCAATGTTTATTTTAAGAAGGCCCACGTTTCCACTGCATTCTGAAATCCTCTTATGAAAGATAAGGATTTGAAAAGGCAAAGACTCCAGAGAAAGGTATCACGAACACAGCAGCAGATCTTAAGCTATATTCTGGGAAATGTTTTTTTTCATACAAGTAGACACTGGTCTGTCTTATTTATTTGTACATTGCAGCCACTACAGCCACTACTAGCTCTCTGCCAATGAAAACTCATTGCATTTCCACCCATACAATGATGTTTTTCATCTGTAAGTGGAATTGAACTTCATATCCTGTCAGGTGGCTTGTGTTTTCCTTCTGTTGTCTCCATGAAATAGCACTTTCTTTCATACATTTTGAATTTAAGTCTGCCATCTTTGCCTTCTCATCATTTTTCCTCCTGAGTGCTAATTCTCAGAGCATAGCACTCACTATCCTTTGTATTATTATTGTGACTCCTTTTTTCTTATCCTCTTTTCTTCTTAAATATCCCTTGCCTCTGTAACCTTTCCTCATCTGACAGATAATGATCTGTTATAGGCTCACAGGTTTGATCATCAAGCTTCCAGCCTAGTGACCTTCAAAGAGTTTGAGTGTCAGAACAATTGATGATATTTTTACATCCCCTAGATAGATGGATAGATAGATAGATAAATTGATAGATACGGATATTTCTGTTATTCCATCTGTCTACCTCTGATCAAATCTCCTGAGTGAGAGACAAAAGCGCTTAATGTCTGTGTAGTTATTTTATTTCATTAACAGACCTTGGATTTACAGCCTATGTTGGTGCATTTTTCTTTGTTTTCTAGTCCATCTGTTTACCTATTATTCATCCATATATCTATATTTCTCTGTTTTATGAATGTGCATTGTGTACATGAATGTGCGTGCGTGTGAGTGTGTGTATGTGCATTTGTGTAGGTGTGTATATTTGCATATATGCCAGAGAGTGTGAGTCTGTGTGTGTGTGTGTGTGTGTGTGTGTGTGTGTGTGTGTGTGTGTGTGTGTGTGTGTGTGTATTGGTACATAGATGCAAACATATATTTATACATGCATGCACACACACACACATACACACACACACACACACACACACACACACACACACACACACAAACATGCACACACACACACACACACACACACACACACACACACACACACACACACACACACACACACACACACACACACACACACACACTTGCACAAACTAAGGACACTCACTTGATTTTTGCCAAAGTGGTGCTGTGATGTTAATTTTTGGTGTTCCTGTGACAAATATCACACACACACACACACACACACACACACATATATATATATATATATATATATATATATATATATATATATATATATATATATATATAGATATATATATATATATGGATCTAGGTTGTATTATCAAAAATATGGTTCATCGAACCGTACTTCCGATAACTGACTTCCGCAAAAGTGCATTTTCGATATAATGCACTTTCACGGAAAAATAAAAATAAACAGTAAACATTAAAAAAAACCCCACTAAACACAATTATGCCCCCTGCACCCACCTACTTTAATATTCTCATTCTGAGATCGCACTACAGTGGAGAAAAGGGAATACTCCCTTACCCACACTGTACCACAATCTCAGCAATAGTTTGCTTAGTTGTACATCAACACTACATGTTGATGTACAACTAACGTTACATGCAAACCGCATGATTTTTTTCTTTAGCGAAAGTGCATTTTCGATAAAATGCAATTTCGCTAAAGTGGGTCTGCAAAAGTATGGTTCAATGAACCGTACTTTTGATGTTCCAGTTAGGACCCATATATATATATATATATATATATATATATATATATATATATATATATGTGTGTGTGTGTACATACAGGCACATGATTGGATTCAATTTACAAGCAATATATTTTTAACTAAGATCCTGGGAGCACTGTCTGGTTAAATAACTTGTTCAGAGTCACATAGCACACAAATGATGGCTGATGGAATCAAACCATTGAATACAGGAAGAAATGTGTTAATAGCTCCTTGTTTTAGCCCCCTGCTCTAACTGCCAAACTAAGTAAACTTCTTAGGTTTAACAAAAGAAGCACATGGACTGCTTTCTGCCCTTAGAACTTTTAAAACGCTTAAATAAATAAATTGTAAATTTATTGTAAATAAACAAGCCATAACATTAGATATACTCACTAAGCACTCTTTGCTGGCATCTATGTAAAGAAAAAAACTTGAGATAATGTTCCTTGTTGCATTCAATAAAAATTGTAGTTTATAGTTCCTTCTGCAATCCCAAACAACCACTCCCCATAGGCTTAACTGAAAGAAACACAAATATCACTTTTTTTCCCTAACCTAGAATTTCTAAAAGTACTAAAAAAAATTAAAATAACAGCAAAAATGAAAGTTAAATAAAAAGAATTTTATGTAAGTAAACTAAGCAAAAATTAAGTATAATCACACAGTTGTCTGTTCTGACAGCTCTCTAAAAAGAACTATAAAATGATTTTCTTGGTTACCTTAAACAAGGAATACTAGTTTCAAACTATTCACACAGTTCACAAACAATAAGTTCACTTGAGCTTCACAAAAACAAAACAAAACAAACAAACAAAAAACAGGTAATCATTAGAACTTTTAAAACCTCAAGAAAAATATTTACAGTAACATTGCAATAAACAGTTAAAACAAGAAGAAAAATAAATGAAAACTCAGATATACTTGCATAGTAGGCTATTTTGACAGATCACTCAAGAAAACATTGGAATGTTTTTCATCAACTTAAATAAAAAATACTGGTTTCTAGTTCCTTCCACAGTTCATAAAAAGAAATGCAAGGATAGCTTTCTGTCTTAACCTAGAGCTTTTAAATCAAGGAGAAAGTCTTTATAATAAAAGTACTATAAAGCAGTAGCAAAATGGGGAGACGAGAATATAAATAGATAAACCAGAAAATTAGACATACATAATACTCTTTTCTGGCAGCTCTGTCAAGAAACCCTTATACGGATGGGCGTGGCCAAGATGGAAAACTGCTAACAGCACAAAGTCTTAGTTCTTTATTTTCTTTTGTATGACAGGATTTTATTATACAAACTTAACAAAAACTTGTATACATTTTGAGTCTTTTAAATAAACACGGACAACTATTTGAAAGAAAAATCAAGTTTTTTATGTTTTTTCTTTGATGTCTTCCTGTCAGAAGTTTTATTGACTGTTGTGACAGAATGAGCCACTCAAAAGTGAACTCTAAAGACAACTCAGTGAAAAAAAAACTACACCCCCAGATTTTGAAGCCCGTTATAGCATGCAGGAATAGTTTAAGAGCTATTTTCGGCAATATGGCCGATGTGCGATCCAGTAATGAGCTCCTGGGATGTGCACGTGAGCTCTTAGGCTAATCCTGCACGGACCAAGCTCCTGTATGCAAATTATCCTCATTTGTGAGTGAAAACCATGCAAATGAGGGTAATTTGCGATCCAGGAAGGAGGCAGCAGTCAGTGCAGGACGAGTGCAGTCTGCAGAAATGTACTCGGTTAGTAACCGAGTACATTTCTGCAAACTACAAAACGGTGCTATGACAACACCAAATAAAGGCTGCATAACTTTGATGAAGCATGCCAATGGCCAAGTAGAAGGCCATTGGCATTGCAAAATGTGTAAAAAATAAAAGAAACAACTTTTAATTTACTTTCGCTGATCTTGCCTGTTTAAGCATAGGGCAGCAGCGCGCAAATGGGATCCGGGGGAAAATAATAAAACAAACCTAAAATAAGCATTCTAACTAAAAGCAGTATTCAGCTATGCAAGTCAATGGCAGGCATAAGACAATCTAGCCAGTGAGTAATGGTTGCTAAGGGGGGAGGCTCAGTGTGGGACATGTAACTATGCATTAGCAGGCAATCCTATGCAAATGAGGGGAAGGATAGTGAATCCCAGATTTCCCCAGGATGTGAGGCAGGTCCCAAGAGTGTAAGAGTAGAAATAGCTGGGTGCAAGACAAGGAGATAGGTGACATCATGGGTGTGTGTGTCAGGCATACTGTAAATGGATTGGAGCCATGTGGCCCGGGACTGCTCCTAGCTTAGCACAGCTAAGCCAGAGGTGTGTACAAACAGCCTAGCACTCCTTGCAAAGTGTAAGCGAGTATGTGTGCCGTGCACTGGGTTTCACAGGAAGAAAAAGAAAGTTAAACCAGGAAATAGCAGCTCTGTGCACATTTGAGCACTCTAGGTTTAAACAGGGAGGCAATGGGAAGGGAAAACAGCAGTAGGAAGGTAATCAAGAAGAACTAGCTGAGCTGCCAGGTGAAATGTATCAGAATCAGCTAATTACATAGGCAGCAGACCAGCCCAGCCCAGAACACCACTATAAACCAAGCAAGCATCTTCCCCCCTGGTTTTTCCACACTCTACACCACCGGTGTATACAAGCGGGGAAATTTTAAAAAACAAACCTAAAAATGAGAAGGACTGCAGCAGGCAACATAGAACAACATATGCAAGAGGCTGAAGGTGGTGAGGATGTTAATGCTGCTGAATAACCCACAGTGAGGAGACAGAGAAGAGTGTACAGACCCAGGGTAACCTACCAGGGGCTACATGAGCTGGAGATAGTGGAGCACTATAGGGTGGACAGAGACCTCCTACAGCAAATCGTTGAGCTGTGCAGGCCACACCTGACACACCACACTGGCCAAGGGGAACCCATCCCAGTGGATACCAAGGTATGTGTAGGCCTAGGTATACTAGCCACAGGTACCTCCCAAAGCACAACTGGGGATATCATGGGCATCTCACAGGCATCAGCATCCAGAGTATTCCACCAGTTCCTGGATGTCATGTCAGCACATGACAGTGAGCACGTATATTTCCTCAACACACGTGAGGTGTTGACCAGCAATATGCATCTCATCCACCAAATAGCAAACTACCCTGGGGTAGTGGGTGCTATAGACTGCACGCACTTACGCATCAAAGCACCACCCAGTGAGCAAGGTAGGGCCTACATCAACCGCAGGGGCATCCCCTCCATCAACTGCCAAGCCGTATGTGATGCCCAGGGCATTATACTGAATGTGTGTGCCGGCTGCCCTGGAAGGTATGACAATTCACACAAATGGCAACTGACACAGCTGTACTACAGATTTGCTGATGTGGACATTCCCTACGGTCAGCTAGTGGGGGATGCTGGGTACCCAATGGAGCCGTGGCTGATGACACCCATCAGAAATGCACACACACCTGAACAACATCATAATGAGGCACACGCACAGGCCAGACATATAATAGAGTGTGTGTTTGTGATGCTCAGGTCACGGTTCTGGTGTCTGGACACATCCGGTGGAGCACTGCAGTATTCACCAGCTACATGTACCCAAATTGTTATGGTATGTACTATGCTACACAATATGATCCTGCGGAAAGAGCTGCAGCAGGAACAGCATGGGTCAGGGCCATACAGCCTCCCACCAATGCCAAGGCCCATACAGGCACAGAGTGACTCAGAGGAGGAACAACTTCAGCCTGCCCCAGTAGGCAAAAGGGGGCATGCCCAGTATGCCATGGCCTTGGCAAAGAGGTAACGCATAGCATATGCACTGACACAGCAGGGGCCTAGGGAATGACACCTTTCTCTGACTCGCACAGACAGTAAAAGCGATGCCAAACATGACACTAACTGTGTCCAACCATGTATAGGGAGTGTACTATGTGCATCCAACATAGGCAGCCCTCCAGCACCATCCTCAAGTCCGGCACACCCTGAAGGTAAGTTAATCAACCTACCAATTGTCAAATGGAGTAGAATGTGTTTTTACCTGTAGCTATGGTATGGATGTGAACATGCAAGGGAATTGGGTTGCTAAATGTCAAGGCAGCAGACAGTAGACAGCCATAGTGGCATCATGACATCTGTAACACATACTGGAGTCATCATAGTAGCCAGTACTACACAGGGTGACAAAACCCACTACAGGAAATGGCCTGAGTGACATGGGTGTCCATAAGAGCCAAACATGCCAGTCAGGAAGGTTCACATACCCAACCACAGTCTCAGCCAGCAGGACAGGTGAAGACTAACGCAAACAAATGCTGTACTATGGCCTCTGAATGTGCCCTATGGGTAACCCCCCCAGGCCTACACAGACAGACCACATCAGGCCAGGCAGTTGGATGTAAGTTGTGAAGACTAGGAAGTCAGAAACTAATATGTAGGTAAACAAAGCTAGGATCTGTAGTACACTGGTAAGCCTCTAGCCAGCAGGATAGGTAAGACTACAGACTGAAATGGAGTACCTGACATACCAGTACAGTCCTAGCAAATGTGTACAAGTGTCAGGTGCACCCTCCCATCCAATGTACACTTATAGTAACAGTCAGGTGTGCCCCCCCCCCACTCCTGTGTAGAACAGTAGAAATAGTCAGGTGCCCCCCCGCTATGCAGAAATGTAGCAACAGTCAATGGCAAATGACCAATGGATACCCTGCAGACACAGCATGCTACCTGTCAGTGTACAACACAAAGGACAGCACCGCAGTACAAACTACCTGGACGTGATCCACACATGCAACACAGATAGCCATACTGGGCATGCTCACACACTTAATACTGAGAGGTCATACTGGGCATGCTCACACACTTAAACACATGAAGGCCATGTCTGCAAACACCAGTGGACCAGACATATCTGAAAGTCACAGTTCTCAGTGCGGACACATGTCAGCATGCACCACTCCTGCCTTGCACACACAGTGGATAGGAATACAGACAAATATGTAAGGACAACACACTATAATAAGCCACAGGTACACAGGCATATATGTGTGGAAGAGGGTGACTGTGACAAGGAGCCATGTGGGCCTGTCCCAACCGGCACACAGCCAAAGGGCCCCCAACACATGAGGTGTGGATGTAATCCACTGCGGATACTAGCCACCAGTACCTGTCAGCATGACAGACTATGTGGTGCACATTCCAGCTGTGCAACAAGACTGTACAAGGAAGTAGCCATCTAGTAGCTGTATACACATACCTGTGACATATGACCCTGTGCGTGCCCGCATGTGGCATGTCAACCCCTACATGAATGGGGTGTGGCCCATGCACACACTGCCCTCCCCATAGCAGTAGTATGACAAGCCTGCTTAGGTCACTCAATGTGAATTACACCTTTGGGAGAGCTATAGCTCAGTAGTATGCATGGCACGTCCCATAAGTGTGTACTGCTGTAGTGATAGACTAGTTAGGTAGTATTACTAACCCCAGACCTGCAATTGTGTGAGTGTGTGTTTGTGTGCGTGCCTGTCTGTCTCTGAATGTGTAGAGAGAAATGCCTGTTAGGCTACTCACCCTCCGTACAATACATATATTCAACTTTGGCAAGGCTGCTGATGCCACTCACCTAGAAGTACACTTCTGGGAAAATGATAGCCCAGTAATCGCCGTAGCGCATTCTGTAACTGCGTACTGCTGTAGTGTGATAAACTAGTTAGGTAGCTGTTCAAACCCCAGACCTGGCAATTTTGTGTGTTTGTGTTTGAATCTGTGTGTGTCTGACTGAGTAGAGAGCAATGCTTTTTAGGCTACTCACATGCCGTACAATACAAATACTCTACTTTGGCAGGGCTGCTGCTGTTACTCACCTAGAAGTACACCTCTGGGAAAGTGATAGCCCAGTAATCACCGTAGCGTGTTCTGTAACTGCGTACTGCTGTAGTGTGATTTAGAACAGTGGTAGTGTTCCATCTCCATCCATGGCAGTCTGGGATGTTTTGTGTGTGTTTCAGTGTCTGTGTATGGAGCAATGCATTATATGCTACTCACTCGCAATACATTACAAATGCCCTATTTTGGTAATCCTGCTGATGTCATTAATTGTGAAAACCTTTGGGGAGGATGTACTTCAGTAATGTCCGTGGCGTGTACTATAACTGCGTAGTGCTGTATTGTAGTAAACTAGTTAGGTAGGGGTTCTACTCCCAGACATGACAGGTGTGTGTGTGTGTGTGTGTGTGTGTGTGTGTGTGTTTGTAACTCATATCCTGTGTAGAGGTGGTTGTGAATGTGGGCAATGTGGAGGGGTTTTTCTAATTTCATTTATGGTGGCCCTACTATATATCACAATGTAAACCATACAGGGATAACAGATGTAAATAGCTGAGAGGCTGGGGTGCAAAGCCATACCCATACATGTGACATCAACACCAGCCAATCACAGTTAGCAACCCCACTGTGCCCTCACATATGACTCACAACGGACATACCATGCCTGACAACATGCCCTGTATGGACAGATGACACTGACATCAGGGAATGCTGTTAGCATGCTATCAATGTAGGTGTAGGGTAAACCTGCTGACAGGTAGGCAAGACTGGCACATCTGATGATAACCTGTGTTCACAGCATAAGCCAGACACCCCAGGTACAATTCTACATGTCATTGTACATGCCTGTGGGAGGTGTGCATATCCTAGACACCCTCCAAGTCATGGACTAGGAAACACATACATGGCAAGTGATGCACAGTATTGGCCACACACAATAGTCACCCAGGTGACTGGATGAGGGATGCAATACCCACCTGTGTGGACAAATGCAGAAGCTACAGGCCTGTGCCACAATGCAGATCATTGTCATGTGGCCTGATGCCAAGGTATACCCATTGCCTACCTTGTATAGCCTGCTGGCACTGTTGGCCACCACACACCCCTGTAGACATGCACCCATGCATGTCTGAACTGGCACCCTGTGTGTTTGTTTGTGTATTGTATTGTGCATATGTCCACATCCACATGCACTACTCCCACCAGGACACAGTGAAACATGCTGCCTGATGTCTGACACCCTCTCATACTCACTGCTCATATGTCCTCCATATGACCTGTGTGGTGCATGTGTTCCCTGCATATTGATCTTTGTATGTCACCTACTGTATATCTACCATATCCCTTTTGCAGATGTCACTCACCATCACATATATGTTCTGAGTGCTCCCCAACAGATAACCCATGTGGTGCATCCAAAAACAGCATCGAACTGTGATAGCACTACATAGCTGTCGGGGGTTTGATACCCTGTGCTGATAGGTGTGCGACACAAACATGCATCAGTTTTACCCTCCCACCCCTCCCTGACATGTACTCACCTCTGTCTGCCTCCCCCACTCCCTCTCTGGCTGATGTCGAGGCCCACACCTGCTTTGCTTAGGCAGCAGCATGTGTATTTTAATTGATGCTCATGATCAGCTAATGGCCTCTACATGAACTGCAGCCCTCCTCTATCTGATTGCACGTGGAACAGCTGTGGTAACATTCCCATAGCCAATTGCATGGAAACGCACTCCAGTACCTGGGAACATCCTGGTGGTGTTGGCCCTTGTCTGTCACTGTGAGTAGGAGCTAGAACTGTCATTTGGCAAACAGCATCTCAGATGGGTTGGGGATTTACCTCTAGCAACATACACTGTGGAAAGAGGGCAACAAACAGGAGGGGGATGTGCCTGACCTGACTACGGACTGCAGGTGCTGCTATACTGCATATGGAGTACTGCTGGTTTAACGGTGTTTGTCTGGATATGCCTGTTGTACATGTCACAATACCTGCCATGTCAGTACCATGTATATGAGGAATCCCATTCTGCAGGGTCATCTGCAGACTGGGCAGTGTTGTGCCTTTGGTTTCATGTGTTAGCCACGATGCATCTATCTGTGGAATGTAGAAGGTAGTGTGAGGATTGCAGTCTGTTGATGGTGAAGGCCATGACAGTTACTGACTACATATCCCTCATTGGACATATGTTGCAACAAACCCCATTACAGTGGTAGTTTTATGAGGGTATCACAGCAACATGTCTATACTGGCCCTGTGTATGTGCTGTCAGCAACACCTCTGTCAACCTTTGTACATATGTCATGCATGAAGTGGTGCATATGTGCTGTACACCGTAAATAGTGTCATTATAGCTGATAACAAGTCAGTGATATATCAGATTGCTATACATGTCATGTACAGTAGGGGTTACATTTCATGCCATAACCTGGACATTCTGTGGATGTTTGTACAGTACTGAGGTCTGCATAGTGATGGTGAATGTCAGAAGTGTGTGTATTGTTAATATGTACTGTGGCCTGTGTACAGACTGTGGTAGATGTCATTGTTCTAGCTCCCCTTCTATCTGATGTTACATGCTGCCCCACTGTATGGTACCGTTTTACCATACATGTTTGTAGGGACATACACACACATGTCCCATACCACAGACAGCCATCAGACCAAACTGTGTAGCAGCCCAGTATATGTAGGGTCATTCTGTGAGTGGCACATATGAGGATGGTGTAGGACAGATAGTCCATATACTGTACTATTATGCTAGCGTACCATATGTGGCTGTGTTCACATTAATTGTGGTTATGCACTGTCACACAGGTGTATCCTACCCTGTGTTGTGACATGGCTGTCGAGCCTGCTATATATGCAGGATCTGTATGATGATAACCTTAGGATGTCTGTCAGTAGCCAATGGCACACATGTTATGAGCAGATGTCACCTTCCAGACACACCATGTCTGTGAAAACAATCCCAATGACAGTAGCAAATGGCTATTAATATACCTGCTATACATACCTGACATCCCCTTGCACTATGACATTGGGACTATAGGGGCTGGGGTAGGACTACACTCCATGTCCAGGAAATATGGTGGAACTATTTGGACATGTACTTATCCAGATAGCCATATATATCTGAGTACACATGTGTAGTACTTCCAATTACCACTGTCATGGCAACCACCCACTATGAATCCCTACATCATGTGGGCATATTCCCTGTACATTCCCTGTGTGATGGGCATCCTTCCTGTGTGTGGGCATCAATGTTACAGACAGCAGGTAGCAATACCTCTTACAGGAGAACCTGCACAATCAGGGCAGCCACATATATGTAGGAGGATCAGAACATACAGACAGACTGTGAGTAGAGTGGTGTAATGCTTTGCATAGTACTGGTATTCCAGGGTGTGTGTGTGTGTACATACTAGTTTACCTTGGACTGCAGTCTGTCTGCATAGCTCACTATTGTGGGCCTATCCTCTAGCTGGACAGAGGTGTGCCTATCATGTGTTGTCTGTCCACCACACAGGTCCTGTGTCAGATATTACACTGGCAGTGTGTGTGTTGCATGCTAGCAGTACATGGCTATAGCCATTTGTGTCCCTGATGTCTAATTCCTGCATAAGGGTATGTTGCAACACATCCTGTAACACCAGCATGTTCCAGGGTGTGTAACTGCAATATTGGAAGTACGGCCCTGTGTTCCTGCCTTTGTTCTCCACATATATGGCATATGTCTACCACAATGACATACCCATGTTCCCTTCCCCCAGCCCCCGAGCTCCACGTACCCAGAATCCATCCATTCCCCAGTTGCTAGCACTGCCATACCACTCCTCCACACATTTCCCTCTCTGCATGTCTCGGTACTCCTCCAGTATACTGTCCCAACCCAAGTGTCTGCAGGCTCTTCATCCATTTAGTTCATGTACGCACCAGCCTTCCCTTGATCCTCCTCCGATAATGGTGGACAAATCGATGTGACCCACAACTGTTGGTTCTTTCCACTAGAGATGGACCTATTGTTGTGTCAACAGTAGACCTAACTGGTCTACAGTGTTTCTCCCACTGGTAGCATCCTGCCAGGGTTATGTGTAGCAGTGGTTTGCTCACACACCTGGCCAGCCTCATCTCCCAGTTCCATTGAACCAGTGCCCCAGGTGTTTGATACTGTGCATGAAGCATGCTCACACGCCCCCACAGTATGCACCATATATCATTATTCCCTTTGGTATTATGCAGGACTACTGTTCTCACAGTATGAGTGGACAGGCACTGTTCTGTGATGCACATAGACTGCTCATAATACTGTGGCTGAGCAATGGACACGTGTGCTGGTATTAATCTACACACTTATATACATTACCTATACTGTTGGATGACTGTGCTGGATGATGTGTTTTTGATCACAGCAGCTGAGTGTGTATCCACCATGGCTTAGTGGAACTCACGTCGACTACAGTGTGCAGGGTCGGGGGTTTGCAACCTGGCAGTGCAGATTATTATGTTAATGGCCACTACAACTGCTGTTGGCTACAGAGTGACTAAGGCACTGTAGACCATTTGTAGGTGGGTATGCGCTGGTTTGTGCGAAGCACAGCATTGCTGACCTCTGGTTGCGGCATCTTGCACTGAGTTAGCCTCTACATTGCTTCACCAGTGTGGTAATCCCATACCAGTGGCTAAACAGGCTTACACCCGCTTGCTCCTGCATACACACGTGCAACTTCATGTATTTAGTTCACATTTGTCAACTGGGACAATCCGACTGTATGCTTGTCCATTGTCAGCAGTGGCCTGGGGAGTAGAGCTCCATGTTGACCCCAGCTACTTATTCCAATTAATACTGGGGTGTTCACATTCATAGAGGATAACAGACGTAACATGTTGTCTTGCCCCATGGATCATCAGGCTTCCCCTACCTTGTAAACTGGGAACATGCATGACCTGCCGTTGGACATCAGTGTAATGGCAGGAAGCCCGAAAATCACTGAATTTTTGGGTGTCCCACAAGGGACATACATGTCTTTGTTTCAAGATTATACCTGGTGAGTCTCTCCCACTGG
>NC_056728.1:282194070-282241570 GCF_019279795.1 Protopterus annectens
TTATTTTGAGAGCTCTGCTCTCAGCCATGCCCCCTGCACTCATCCACGCTCTGTGTAGCATTAGGTGTTCAGGCAGAGCACCTTCCTTAATATGCATGGCATGGTGCCATCCTCCTCTTAAACTGGCACTTCCGTGCAGGACTAGAGTAATCCTGCAACGAGGATTAGTGAATCTGGGGGACAGTCTATAATGGGCAGTATCTAGGAGCTTTCTGTTAAATTTGATAAACTTGAGATCAAAATGGACAATATAGAAACAAACAGAAATGTAAACAGAGATCATAAAACAATAATCTGTTTGGATCTCAGCAATAGAAGACACATTAAATGACCTGGATAGCAGAATGGCACAGAATAAGAAACACAGAGAATTCCTGTTAAAACAAAATTCTTTAATTATGAAAAAACTAGAGGACCTAGAAAGTATATCTAGAGGAGGATATACGGAATATCAGGAAAAGGAAGAAGGAGACAATATGTTACAGTTTTTAACTAACTTGTTTGTGTCTTTCGGCTTTTCCCGGTTAAGGGTCGCTACAGCGGAACTCCGGTCCGCTAATGATTGGCAGTTGATTTTTACGTACCGGCTTGCCAGGTCTGATGCACAACCTTCAACGAAGGTATGCCCATTCACGCATGTCTCCATGCAGAAGACGCTCTAGCTGAGAATCGAACCGGACAGTGTCTTTCTGTGAGGCGACAACGCTACCGCAGCACCACCACCGCGGGGAACTAACCAGATGCCTAAAATTCTAAATTTACCAGAAGATCCCTCTTTTGGTATTGAGAGAGCCCATGGATCTCTTTTGACTTCTTCTTTGAAGAAAAATCATCTTTTCCCCAGATCGATTACTGTAAAATTTCTCTCCAGCCAAGACAAGGACCTGGTACTGAAGACTGCTTGGGCTACTTCTCTGATAAAAATAAATAATACTAAACAGGTTTGACAATGACTATACTGCATCTTTTATGACCAAAAGCAAAGCATGCGTTCCATTCATAAAAGACTCGAAGAAACTAAACATTAAAGCTGAACTAATTTTTCCAGCCAGAATTAAGATAGTTTTACCAGAAGGTCAGAAAACTTTTAATTGTCTAGAAGATACAGTGGACTTTTCTCATAAATAGAAACTTTTTGATCAGTCAAAAAATATGGATGGGACTCTTGGCAGCTTAAAGAGACAAGCAACAACAAATGCCTGGTCTTTAAAGGACAAAAATAGTAAAAAAAAATAAATAAAAGTAATGTTGTTCTCATTTTCTACTTTGCCTAAATAGCTTTCTCACATGTATTCAATTTTCTCATCTATTACAGTTCATCATCAAATGCAAGGTAAAACAAACACAATGTTTTTATACTTTACAAAATACCTTTTCTATAAAATGAAATAGTGTATATATGTTATTAGAACTATTACTTATAAGCTCCTTTATTATTTTATTTTAATTCTCTCTGACATTATTTTCAAACATAGAGAGTAGCGTGTATATGGTGGGCGGTTGTATATTGACAGTATCTGAAATAGTGTGTGTATAATATAACTATTACTTATGTCTCTTTATTGTATTATTTGAATCCTCTCAAACATTATTTTCTAACATAGAGAGTAGTGCGTATGTATGCGGGGGGGGGGGCGTGTATATTAATATGAACTTATCCACTTAATTTATATATACTTTCTATACATATTTTCAAGTAATCTGGTTTTTATTTTTGGTTATTCTATCTGGTGAATGCAGTTGTATGTGATAAACTTTGTCTATGTTCATTGAATATTGTGTTAAGTGGTTTTGGCTGCATGAAAATTATTTGTATACATTACTTCACTTTCTTTTAACAGGTTTAACTTGTGTGGTGTTTGTTCATTACCTGGGCTCTTATTTAAAGAATTAGAGATGCCATTGCCTGTTTTTTATAGTAACTGCTTCTTTTCAGTCCCTTTTCCCACCTAGTATTAGTTAACTTCTAGTATTAGTTAACTTCTTTAATATATTTTTTACATACTTTGAGCTGTTTTTTTAACTTATAACAGTTTACAGATTCCATGTTCAAGCTGCCTGTGCTGCAGGAAATGCATTTTGAAGTTTAACCCTCATTTACAGGAAGTGAACTTTTAGAATGTTAAAATGAACAGAAGAAACACAAAAATAGAACATTTAAAATTAATCTAGTTAATTTTAAAACATATTCATGTAATTTTTATGCTGACTATCTTTTAAAAAGTGGAATAATGAAAAGAAGGTAAGAAAGAAGAATGCAGCGGGAAGAAGAAAAAGAAATCTACGGACTTAAAGACACCTGTACTAATCTCTGTTTAGTGACATTTTGTGGTCATCCTAATTATAGTTCAGTGAAGGTTGTATCCTTTATATAAGTACAGTGTAAATATAATATATTCATGCAGCAGATCATCACAGTACAAAGGAATATGTCATTTATAGTGGTAAAAGTTCTGGTTTAAAACAATATTACTGGTTTTAATGTGTCGTAAAAGAAGCTGAAAAATAATATAACTTTAATAACAATGAATTAGAGTTACTGCTATGCAGAATATTTCTGATAAGCAACTAAGTACCTATTACAGGATTGGAATTTCCTCTACAGTGTCTCTGGTCCTGTAACATGCTACCTGTTATATTGTACACACAAATATGTGCACACTGTCGGACTGTATTTTTGATTATTCAAGTCTAAACCTTTCAAGACTTGGCATTGTGAGTCCTGATACTTTAAAAGGTTACTTTCCTTAACCAATCCATTACTGTAATTGACCTAATATATTGTTTCATATCCACATTTAAGTAATGCAAGTACAGACCATTAACTTCTTTGCTAGCTATGTCTTATATTTCTGACATTTTCTAACTTTTGTATTGTTCAAGAGATATCTGGTATTTTCTACCTGCGGTCCCTCAGAATACAGTATTCACAAGAAAAGATAGATTCATTAAATAAGATCTAATAAGTAAATTAACTAATCTGCTTCTTGCAACAGCCAGTGACACACCTAAAGGTTTAATCTCATAGAAAATATAACAAACACATAGACCATGGGTGAGCCACAGCTAATGGAAGACCTGAGATATAATATAAAGAGGTAGCTAAACATCAAGACTGTTGGTGGAATACTGAAAACGTACAAATGCATAGCATGAATGAAGCTGATAGCATAGTAAACAAATAATGACATGTGTCATAAATAACATCTGGCAGTGTATTAAAATATTGTTATAGAGAGCTATTAATCATCTGAAAGTTGGTAAGATAAAGGTTAAGCATTCATACTTAAGTTAATGATGCTACATCGCAATTCTATATACATAAGGACATCCATATACAAAAACACACTCAAACGGAAATACATATTTACAGAGACCACACTTGTCTATTCATAAGTAAGGGGTTTACAGATGCTACACAAGGTGTAACCAACTGCCTAGAAAAACTAAACACCCCCATAACCTTTCAGTATTACTTCAGTATACAGTTGTCCCAATGCTTTGCTTGAAATGCAATTGTGAAATCTAACACCTGATGTGATGCCCAAAAGAGCTGTGCAATGCAACAAAACTGTAAGGTTAAACACAGGGAACACTTCATTACTAGAATGAATGTGAAAACAAGCATGCAGGAAGCTAACATATCTTATATGAGATATCATATGGTTCACACCTCTGCACACTGGTTGCTATAAAATTGTTTTTTATGCAAAATAATTTTTACAGACATTCAACTGGAAAATATTAACAGTGATTATAACCTTGGTCTGACAGAAGTATATTTATTTGACTTCCATATAGATATTAATTTGCATATAACAACATTTATATACATTACTGTACTTATACTTTAATATAAGCTTTTGTCTTCTGTGCTATATGAAATAGTTTAGACAGGGGCGGCCCATGCTATTGGACTGCCGGACTGTAGCCCCCTCAAATCAAAAAAAAAATAAAAAATAGAAAAAAAGAATGTTTTTAAATTTTGCAGACTTCACACATGCACAGTAGTCCCGACTACTGCACGTCTATGCGCATGCTCCTGGCAGTCCCCATAGGGGGACACAAGGAGACGTCTGTGCACATTAAACGTGCACAGACTCACTGGGAGAATATGTCGGGGCCAGACTGCAACAGCAGCAGTCTGGCTTTAGGAACAGTCTCGACGATCTCAGGAAGGAGTTTTTGAATGCAGCAGGGATCTCACAGGTCTTGGGAGTATTGCACAGGCAGGACATTATGGAGAACAGACAGGACAGGTAATGTGTATGGCACTTGATGGAATATATGGTGTGTGCTTGTATTTACTACATGAAGTGCTTGGTGCTTACATACTTGAAAGTGTGTGTGTGTGTGTGTGTAAATGCCCCAGGTGCTCATGGTGGTGTGGTAGGGAATACCTCAGGCTTGAACCCTGTACCCTGTATGCAGGTGTTAAAGACTTGAGTTCCCTACCCACCACCATTTGTAAAAAAATTGCAGATTTTTGCATCATATTTGATCTGATCTGTTCCTCATAATATCTGTGGTTTGTAAATGTATTAATGCTTGATATTTGATGGTGTAGTAGTAGCATTGTTGCTTCACAGCTGCAGGTTCTTAGGTTTGATGCTTGGCTGGGGTTCCTTCTTTGTGGGGTCTGTATCTTCTCCCTGTGTTTGTGTGGGTTTGCTTTTGTGTCCTCCCATGTTACAAAGACATGTCTGCATTATTTCTTCCTGGGCCTCTGCTGAAAATTGTTTTTTTGTTCCAAGTCAGACTGTCCTGATTAACAAATGTTAAATAAAATTGACGGGCATTTGAATTTCAGACTTCAGGTTTCTGAATGTTTAATTCCTTGCATATTTGATGGTGCAGTGGCAGTATTGTTGCCTCACAGCTATAGGTTTTCTGGTTTGATTCTTGGTTGGGGTTGCTTCTGTGTGGAGTCTGCATCTCCTCCTTGTGTTTGTGTGGATTTGCTCTGGTGCCCTGCCATTTTACAAAGACGTGTCTGCAGTTTTAATCCCTGCGTCTCTGCTGAAAATTGGTTTTGTTCTGTCCGCAGTAAAATTGACAGGCATTTGAATTTCAGACTTCAGGTTTCTGAATGTTTAATTCTTTCTATAATTGATGGCGCAGTGGTAGTACTGTTGCCTCACAGTTAATACTATAGCACAACAGGTTGAGTACTTGCTTTTGATGCAGAAGGCTGTGGGTTCTACTCCCACAAAGGGTAGATGCTGCCGTACTGAGAATGTTCTCCTTGGTGAAGATACTAACTATGAGTTCGTTATCAGTTTGCCATCCATTTCCTCTGGCAATATTATTACTAGCTTATCATTTTTTTAATGTAATATAGGCAATTTATTCCTGAGGGGCAACAGACACTTTATTTTCCGATGAAACCATGAAATATAAAGGTGATTGCTAGCAGCAACCGCTTCATTAGTTACAGATTTCTTTAATGTGGAATTATTTAGATGACTTACTTCAGAGATTGTGCATATTTACTGATAATGGACTGTAGAATTGTGCATATTTACTGATAAAGGTGGACTGTAGAATTGTGCATATTTACTGATAATGGTGGACTGTAGAATTGTGCATATTTACTAATAATGGTGGACTGTGGAATTGTGCATATTTACTAATAATGGTGGACTGTAGAATTGTGTATATTTACTAATAATGGTGGACTGTGGAAGTCTGAGTAGACTTTTTATGATAAATGTTCTCAACTGGGCAGTTTTGCCATTATGGGTGCATATGGTTTGTTTCATTGCTTACTGGAAAAATGTTCAAAACAAATTTAAAACACCCTCTAACAAGTGTACTGTATTGTACAAGGAATATAATTTTAGTACAATGAGGAAGGTGTATCAAAGAGCACATGTATGTTTCATATGCAAGGGGCCTATGATTCGAAAACAGCCCAAAATTAATCTTTATCTGCCACTGGCAAAATGTATTTTCTTTGAATGTGGGTTTCAATGCTGTTTCAATGAATGTGAGTTTCAAGGGCAGAGAAGTTTTAAAGCTAAGTTTTCATTGTGAGACTGCATTGCTTTGTTTAACAGATGACTTAGTGTTTGTGCATGTAAAATACAAAATAAATCTTTCAAATGAAGTCCAACTCATCATAGAAGTAAAGCAGCATGCACATTAGTGTTTATGGTAAATGGAGTGAAATAGCCAAGTAATGGTTCATTGGAATGGCTGCAGAGGCTCCATTCAACCATTATTTTGTCGGGGGGAAGGACAGCAAACTCAGACAGGCCCAGCTGAACTATACCTCCCAACTGTCCAGATTTTCAAAGAATGAAGAGATTTTTGCTTCTTATTTTTGGTTTGTTGTTCATAAAATTTGTAGTTTTAATTCCTAAATGATTTGGCAGAAGTCACTAAATAATAAGTTTCAGACTTCATAACCTTCAGAAAAATGCATGTTAAAGTAAGAGCTGTTCTATCAACTGTCTCAATTTATACAAGAGCAATTTTTAGTACTGTTTATATGTGCCCCCAATATATTTGGCCTTGTTCAGATTTACTGCATTAACAGGTTGAGAGATACATGCAAATAAATTGCTTTATAGAATTAGGCATAGCCAACCTCTCAACTGTCCCCAATTTTGGCTCAAAATGTTGCTCTTCCCCCTAATAATCCCTCCGCAAAATAGCAATTTTGGAAGAAAACATGAAGGGTTTACAATTAAGAAATAACTGTAATAATCAAAGTTATAGATTACTTGAAATGCATGTAGATTCTTTTATTTTGTCAGCTGCTCAAGGTAGCAGTACTAGTATTAAAGTGTCCCTTCTTTGACAGGTAGCAGCTGTATTGTGTGTCTATTTTATATTTTTGCATCACATTTTTGGTCCCTTTTTCATAAAATTGTGTTTTTTGGCAAATTAGTGACAAATCACTAAAGACTGAAGTTAGAAAATGACAGACATTTGAGTTTCAGATTTTATACCCTTCAGAAAATTCTACGTTTATTAGAGCAATATTTAAAAATTGTCCTTATTGTTGGGCCTTTGTCCCACTTCTGTGTATGGCTTTGTCCAGATTTCTTGCTCTTGAGGTTGAGAGGTATGACAAATGTGTCAGGGCCATCACAGTCAGCCATAGAGATTTCAAATTGTGACATGCTTGTTGCACCCCACTCCCCCATGTAGTGACTCTGGATGTGTCCAAGCAAGGCAAGGAGTAGTTGTATCTACCTTGGATGGGGCGGACACACTGCATAAGTACTACAGTGGCTTTTCATCTGTCCTTGATTTTGCAGAATGGTCTGGTTTCTGTCATATTTTTGTACTGTTGATTTATGCTTATTACTCAGATTTATGCTTATTACTCAAAGTGCCTGTTGCTCTGTGTTTAAGTAGCAATGCTTTAATGACCATAAGGTAAGCTTGTCTGACATCGTAAGATGCAAGTAAGCTTTAATAAGCATACTGTTAAAGAATTGCCAACATTGAAAGCCTTTCTGTTGTTGCCATGCAGAGAATACTTGACTAGATAATGTATAAGCCTTGGGTATTAAAGGACAGGATTCCATTATTTTAAAAACTCATTACACTTGTTGGAGACTTCCAGTCATCTCTACAGACTTTACCCGTAAACTAAACAGAATGTCAATCATGTGTGGTCCATAACCTGTACAGTAATCCTTTAAGCAATGTATCTTGAGCTTGTTTCTTGTTTGCTTTTCATTTTTTTACTTTTATCATGTTTTCCCCATGAAACAAGTTGTCAGGCAGCAGGTCTTTTTGGATAAGAAACATTTTTACAAGTGGGGGCATCACATAGATTTCTACTTTCAGCATGTTACTTGGTACTTTAATAAAGCTGAATATATTATAATTAGAACTGCAGTGCAAGGAGAAGTGGTTTGAGTTGAGTGCTTCTGGTTTTTTTTATACTTGATTTTGACTGGCATTCCAGTAATGTATTTAAAAAGTAATTTATTTTTCATGCCTCACAACCTTTTGTTTCCATCTAGATATTAAGTAAGCTGTCATGCAGCCAATGCATTGAAATATTTTTATTCTTCTACACATATTTTTGTCTTGATTGGACTTTCATAATGATGGTTTGCCACCCAGGGCAGCATATTTAATTAAAGTTAGTTTTTTGTGGTTTTGTGCATAGCTCCTCCCCTTTACAGTTGACCACACCCCTTCCCCTTGACCCCACCCATTCAGCTGTCTCCTGCAGCCCCCCTGTGATTTGAAGTCACCAGCCGCCACTGAGTTTAGAGGAGAAGATGCTTAAACCACCTCAATCTGCTCAACATCTGTTGTCTTAACTACTCAGAGTTACTTTGTTAATTATTGGAAAATAATATTAATGAGCAGATTTAACTCTTCAAAATGTTCTGCATTTGTTAGTGAAATATGTAATTTTATTTTATGCTAAACTGACTTTTAAATCATTTCAATAATTTTTCATCTCCCATTGGTATGATGACTACAAAAACTTGATCCACACATTTCAGAATATGGCAATGAAAAATATTATAAACAAATAAAATTGCAGATGGAATGTGGAAAGTTTTGAAAGAGAAATTTTATTGAGTGCAAAAAGTCAAAAAAATGTTTAACATCAGGATCTAGGCATAAAACATCAGGGGGGTATATTTCCATAAGAACAAGATAGCTGATTAAGGTTAGATACAAAAAAAATAAGAAATGGAAGAGAGGTCAAACTACAACTCTGAAAACTGAAATAAACAAGCTGGACAAACAGATTAAGCATAGTGTGAGACAAGATCAAGAAATATTTGAAGAAAATGTATATAAAGATATTGAGCATAATAGGAAACCTTTTTATAGATACATAAGATGCGGAAGAAGTAAAGACGCACAAAGTGATAAACTGTGTGCAGATTCTAAAATTTATTCTCAGACACAACAGATTATAGTTATATTTACAAAATCTTATGCAAAGCAATTTGGCTCCACAAAAGGGGTGATAAGTTGTCCTAGTGACATCCAGGTAACCACAGATACTGGAATCAAATTAGATTATATAAAAAAAGAACTGCGCAAACTGGATCCAAACAAAGCACAGGGAGAAGACAGAATTAATAACAATGACCTGAGAAAACTTCAGCAAGCACTTACAGTCCCATTATATCTATTACTCGCTATGTCATATAAACGTGGGGAGATTCCTCAAGATTGGAGACATGTGCTTATTAAACCTGTCTTTAAGGGAAAGGGGAGTATGACAAACCTAGAATCATATAGACCCTTAAGTCTACTTTCATGCTGTGGAAAATTAATGGAGAATGTAATATTGGATAAGTTATTGTCAGAACTGGATAGGTTGGGACTAGAAACCATATATCAGCATGCATATGTTGAAAATAGATATATTACCCCCGGTAATGTGATGTTTTATAACAATATAATAACAGCTACGAATGAAAAAATATGCTGTGATGTAATTTATATAGACTTAACTTCATCATTTGACAGGGTCATACACAAAACACTGATCAATAAATTAGCACAACTAGGTATTGATGTACTCTTGATAAGATGGATAGCTGCATGGCTTACAAATAGGACATGGCAAGTATCATACAGCAACTGGACAGGTGAAATATTTGGTTACAGCCAGGGTATTCCACTGGGCTCGGTCCTTGGCCCTTGCTTGTTTAGATTGTATCTTTTAGACCTAACTTTTTCATCTGAGGTGTTCTACAGTCTATATACAGATGACCTGAAATTAGGTAAACACATTACAAGTGTTACAGATAAGGCATGTCTGCAAAATGACTTGACTAAACTGACCATTTGGGCACAGAAGAATAATATATATAAAAAACTAAGAATATGAGATTTCGGATTCAAAAATTGAAGGGTGAATAATTAATACAGCACACAGTGATTGAAACTGTAAACTCATTTAAAGACCTGGGTATATGAGTAGATTCAGCTATGAGTTTTTCTAATCATATCTACCAATTGGTTAATGATAGTTATAGAACAATAGGTTGCATAAAAAGATTTATAAAGTCTAGGAAATTAAAAATAATGAAGTCATTGTTTGTTAGTTACATTAGACTCAAACTTGAGTATGGAATAACAATATGGAAACCCTATAAGAAGACAAGCATGATTAAACTGGAAAGAGTACAGCAGAAATATACCAAGGGCATTCATAGATGTGAAAATATAAGTTATTATGAAAGACTAAGATATCTGAGCTTGTACAGTGTCTCTTACACACATCTAAGAGGAGATCTTATTCAGGTATATAGAGCATTTGGGAACAATTACCTCTGGGAATGTTTGGGGTTATCAAAAAGTACTAGAAAATCATCAGAGAACCTATGTAAAAGATTATATAGGAATGAGAAGTGTACTAATTGGTTCTCTGACAGAGTAGCTGATGCATGGAACAGACTACCAAATTACATTAAAGTAAGCACTAGTTTAGATATTTTTAAGAACAACCTGGACACTTATTATGGGAACAAGTATTTTGGTATATTGGTAAGCTAGAAGGGCATTTATGCCCGTGCTTGAAATATTTCTATGTATGTAAATTTGTAAGTACACGATACTTAAAATATAATCATAAAAGAATGTTCCCTGTACAGAAGTTAAATGTTAAACGTATATTCCAAGTATATTGATAGTAACATACATACATTCATAATACAAACCATCACTTAAAAATACTCACTTATTTGTATATTTACTCTCATGCATAGACACATAGAACATATTCGCTCTCTTAACTGTTAATCTACTCATAATTTACAAACACATACACAAACTTATATATGCACATCCATGTAAATGTATTATGCATATATAAGCACTCACAATATACACAAATATTTAATGTTAAATTGTAGCTCCTTTTAATTATACTTCCATATTCTATTATTTCACCTTTTCACCCATGTTATGAAATGAGTTTTAAATGTTTTCTGATATGTGATCTTGATATGTATTGGTGTTATGATGTCTATAGGTTAATGTTTTACAGCTGTTGTCAGTTTTATTTATTTTTTCCATATACATGCTCAAATAGGCTATTTATAGGATTTTCTATATTAGGATTAATTAGAAGAAATTACTATATAGAATGTCTTGATCAAATAGAGAAATTTGAAATATATTATTTCTATGATATTTTTGATATATTCAGAAATAGTCATTCTTTATTATTAACATTTCCAACTTCATATTTTTTCCATCTTAAATATTAATATTTCTTAAATTAATACTTTATATTGTTTTTTCCTTTTAACATGACTTGAGTGCGCTCTAAATAGTTATAATTAAAAATACTGTTTTAAATTAAGAAGTAGTAGCAGCTGTTTAGCTTGGTGACATTTGGATGGGTTGGTTGGTGTGTGATTTGTATGATTATATCATCAAATCAGGGAATTTTCATTCCATGATGGGAGGTTTGAATACATATGTTTGACATTTTGCTTTTTGTTTTGTTTCTGTCCATAACAATAATTATTAGAAATTGTTTATTATATTCTAAGCTAAATCATCTTAACTCAGTGCATTTACATGTTCTTATGAATGCTGACATATATTTGTCTCTCATTAAACATCAATGGATTTAATAATCTATTGAAGAGGAGTAGCTTAAACAAATATTTAAAACTACATAAAGCTCACATAATTTACTTACAACTTACAAGAAATGCATTTATCTAAAGACGTACATTGATGTTAAAAGATTATTCATCTCTTGTGAGCTTTCATCATAAATCAAAAAGGAGAAGCACTCGTATTCTTTGGAGAAGTTAATTAACTATGCCTAAAATATTAAATACCTATTTAGATAAAAATGGCATGTTTGGTTTAGCAGTAGTAGAAAGTGACAAAAACATTATACTTTGTGAATTCTTACTGGATACCTGTAATTGGAGACAAAGCTGCTAAGAAATGTTTGGATATCATAACCTTATATACAAAAGGTGAATTGATTATTGTAGGAGATTTAAACTGTATTCTTTCTTGTAAAGACACAACTACTGATAAGATTCCTAAGCTATCCTCAGTAGCTAAACACTTAAATCAATTTATTAATTCTCAACATTTGAGAGATACCTATGATATTAAATCAACTAACTCTCCTAACTTTACTCATTATTCTTATATATTTGGCACCCAGACAAACATTGATAAAGTTTTTACTTCTAGTAGTTTATTTACTAATATTGAAGATTGAAGATGTATTGATAACTTCATCTCCTTTACCTGACCACAATGCTATTGCATTTATGTTACCATTAAAGCCAAGTAATTTGATTTACTTTAAGAGAATCCCTGCTTATATATTAAAATTAAAAGACTTTAAGGAATGATGTCTAAAAGGTCACTTCACTACCCCATGTCCCAAGTGTTTTTCTCCATCCAGCTGCTTCGCTCTACAAAAAGTGAAACAAGCACATGTACCTTCTGCAGCAGCAGCAGTAGTCAGACTTATCATATTGCATTACCTAAAGAACTTGCACAGCTGAATTTCACCTGCAGTTGGCAAAAAGTTCACAAGCAACAAATAAAGTTAAATCTATGTAAGGCAATATGCAAATAACTTAATGTGTTAAGTCTAGTGCGCATTGTTTTGTAGTGTTGAATCTGCTGGAAGGATATCTCCACCCCCACTCATTCACCCGCACTCACAGGCTTTTTAACCACTGAAGGTGAACCTACATTAACACTTCAGCATATTTCAGTCTTATCAGTATAACATATCCCTGGAAAGACATTGAAAAGCCCATAACTATAAAATTAGATGCTGTGACACGAGGCAAATATTTAGAGTTCAGACAACTTGTCTTTTGTATCCATTAATATCCTACCACACTGATTATTTATGGTGGTAAACCATCTGGGGGGGGGGACTGCTTTCCACTCAAGGAACCGAATGCTCATCCCTGCATCACAGCTTGTTCTCCCCTACATTTTCCCCTGTGGCTCCAGCTTCAGAGTCACTTTACTACCCCATGTCCCAAGTGTTTCTCTTCATCCAGCTGCTTCACTCTACAAAAAGGTACATTGGATTCTTGTACTTTCTTAATCATTATGGTTTATTTCATTTTGGTTCAGACTTGTAATAGAAATATATAAGTAAGATTCCATTGTGTTTAATTGTGGCTAAGTGTTGTGTCTTTGCTGTTAATGTGTAGTAAATATATCAGCACGTCTACTGACTTTTTACTCTAGGTTGCAGTAATAGCAGCAAGTTTGTCTTTCTGCTATTAATGTGTAACAATTGTATTAGAAAGTTTCTACAGGATTGGTGTTTTACACTAGGATTCAGTGACTCCATCAAAATGTTTCTTGTTGTTTGTACTGCAGTTACATCAAGTAAGTCTATAGTCTGTTGCCATCTGGCTAAATGTTCTTTCTTTTTTGTTTCTCTTTTCTTTCTCCCTGCTAATCTGTAGTGCATATGTTTATGCCATATATATATATATATATATATATATATATATATATATATATATATATATGTTTCCACTCACTTCTGCTGAAGGCTTATATTGTAATACCTGATTTTAAGTTTGTATGAACAGCGCAGTTACTGGATAATGTAGGTGATTGTTAGTATATGACAGTTTTTGTTTTTGAAGACTTTTGTCATTCTCCAGAGTTGCTTCCTTTTTATTTTTATAAATGTTACACACTCTGGCTGACTGCCTTTTCTAAGTGCTTAAATGTCAGATTTACAGATTGTATGTTGTGTAGCAAAGAGTGGGAACTAACAGAGAGGCTTGCCTCCTGTCCCTCTAACATCTGTAAACCTACATCTCAGTAACCCCACACTTGCATGCATACACATATCTCTTGTTAGTTTAGTTTATTTTTCTTTCTGTCTTTCTATACTGTGGAAGCCACCATTTTTGTTTTTAGTAATCCCAAACTTGCATACCTATAAATATCGCCTGTATGCTTATTGTTCTGTTTAAAGGTTAGAAAGCTGAAATGCAAAACTGTGAAATATAGTGCACTACGCTTGTTTGCCAAACATGGGTCTAGATTATATATTCAAAGTTTCAAAACTTCCAACCTCATATGTTCGACAACATATGAACGAAGTTTGAAACATTGAATACATAATGAAAAATGTAAAAAAACTTACCTCAATGCTCTGAGCAGGGGAGTAAGCCCCACTGCACCCCCCACACCCCCCTACTTAAATATACCAACTCCGAGATCGCCCTTCCGTGCAGAAAAGGGAAATTTTCCCATTCTGCACCATACGGAGCTGTTGATTTTCACCTTCGAACTTTTTAAAGTTCGATCATATGGTGTCGACCATATGACATTCGAACTTTAAAAAGTCTGAATAATTAATAGGGACCCACCAAACATTACTTAAGGTGGATGAGTATAGACAAATAGCACTGCACCAAACTAGTTCAACCATCAAGAAATCCTTAACTTTTTCTCTTTCTCTCTCTCTCTCTCTCCCAGTGAAACAAACACATATACCTTCTGCAGCAGCAGCAGTAGTCAGACTTATCATATTGCATTACCTGAAGAACTTGCACAGCTGAATTTCACCTGCAGTTGGCAAAAAGTTCACAAGCAACAAATAAAGTTAAATCTATGTAAGGCAATATGCAAATAACTTAATTTATTAAGTCTAGTGTGCATTGTTTTGTAGTGTTGAATCTGCTGGAAGGATATCCCCACCCCCCACTCACTCACCCACACTCACAGGCCTTTTACTGCTGAAGGTGAAGCTACATTACCACTTCACCATATTTCACTCTTATCAGTGTAATGTATTCCTGGAAATACATTGAAAATCCCATAACTATAAAATTAGATGCTGTGACTCGAGACAAGTATTTAGAGTTCAGAAAACTTGTCTTTTGTATGCATGAACATCCTACCTCACTGATTGTTTATGGTGGTAAACCATCTGGGGGGCTCTTCCTGCTCCGTTCACTCCACTCACTCCACTCCCTTGCCCTTTCCCAATATCTCACCATCCCCCAGCACCTCTACTCTTATCCTAAGCAAACCACACTCCCTCATTCCCATGATCCAATTACATACAACCCTACCTTGTCCACACCCACATTTCATGCACAACTTACTTTCTTTTATTTAGACAAGCATATCTGCTCTCCCTTACATCCATCACCTTGAATTCACATGCCCACTACTAAAATTTTTTGCATCTTGCTCTACTTTACCATCACAATACAATCACCACGTCAAACTATTTTAAATTAACTCCAGGCTTACCACCTTCTCTTCTACTATACACACAAACTAGCATTGCGCCATAGTTTTACTACTGACCAATCACATCTCTCCCACCCATCCTTATCACAAACTAAAAGGTAAAACACCTAACCACATTATCAAAGCCCACTCTGAAGTCAAAACATTTCCAGCCTTACCTTCAGGTGCACACATATCACATGATAACAGTCTTTATTTATACCTGTACCACATTCAAACACACAAATTCCACTTTTACTATGTTTAAACCCACTATCACAGTTGATATGCTCCTCCTAACTTGCCTGGCCTCTTTACACTTAATTCTCAACCTCACTACAGCTATATCTTTGCATGCCCCCACACACCAATACACATCAACATCCTCCTCTAACCTTCTCCCCAATAAACAACACATCTTCTCACGTATCTCCTCCCAGCTTTTCCATAATACCCTCCCATTCTATTCAAGCCACAAAGTGGCCTCCTCACCTCCTATAAAACCACACTTGACACCAGTACCCCCACCTAGAAATAAAAAATACTTCCCATGGTACACGTTCCTCATTACCTATCTACTTAAATGTGGAGAAGTATATCCTAACCCTGGCCAAGCCTCTAATCCTAGCCATAAGAGTAACCCCAAAGATTTAAACATACTTACACTTAATCTTAGAAGTATATGTAATAAAATATCCCCACTGCATGCCTGGATTGATCAAAATAAACCTGACATACTAGCCCTTACTGAAACATGGCTACATCCTAATGTAAAAGACTCAGAAATGATACCTCCAAACTTTGCAATAACTAGAAGAGATAGATCTAAAAAAAGTGAGGGAGGGATAGCACTTCTATATCCCTCTACACTCAACATCGCACCCTATACCAGTAATATACCCATCTTTTCCAATGCTGAGGTACTAATCTCCTTTTTGAACCTCAATATGTCAAAAAGAATTTGCATAATAGTAATATATATCCCACCAGGTAACAATATACCAGTGTTGGAAAATATTTTATCCTCGACATCCCAAACAATAAACCCTGAAACAATAATCTTAGGAGCTGTAAATATAGATTGGCAAACCATAGCTTCCAACTCCCCCACAAATAGTATAAATCTATATGTTTTTTTCTCAGTTTATCAATGCTCCAACAAGATACAGCAAAGATCTTGCCTGCCAATCCACCTTAGACTGGATTCTAGTATCCCACCCTGCTAATTACCCCTCTTCTGGTATACTGTCTAGCTCCCTGAGTGATCATCTGCCAGCTTACTCCCTTAGAACAAACTTGCAACAGCTATAAAATCAGTTAGGAACTCAATTAATTTTTGCCAGCAAAAATTCAACCATCTCCTACAGGAAATAGACTGGACACTCCTTAAACAAGTACCCCTTAATGCTGCTGTACTATACTTTAATAACACATTCCTTCACATACTTAATACACCAGCTCCCATTTGTATGAAAAGAATCAAAAAGAACCCAGCACCATGGCTGTCTAAGGAATGTAAACATCTGATGAAGCAAAGGAACCTGGCCTGGTCAACATGGAAACAAGAAAAATGAACAAAATCATGTTAATTTCAAAACACTATGTAACAAAGTGACAAAACTAATCAACAGAGATAAGAAGTCATATTATTCCCAGCTTCAATTCCAGCATAATATCAACCCCATTAAATTTTGGTACTCCATATCTTCTCTAATTAACCTTGGAAGAAATGGAGAGCACACCCTATCACCTGACATCCCTCCATCACAAATAGTCAAAAACTTTAACAAGGACTTCATAAAACCAATTTCAGACCCACTAACTAACACCCCTAATGCTGCCTCCCCCACCCTTCAACCTATTCAGACTCCGATCCAGGCCATCAACTACTTCTAACCCTGTCATTACTAACCCCCCTACCCAACAAAATGTCATACAAACCCCATTCTCATTTCAGCATATACCCACTAACACCATTAAGAAACTACTGCAAAAACTAAAACCCTGCTCTACTTCATCTGACAACCTCCCCCATACTGCCTCAAACTGGCTACTAACTCAGTTGCCTACCCAGTCAATATCCTTATAAATTGGCCTTTATCTGAATCAGAAGTACCTACCATATGGAAACAATCTCACATCACCCCATTCACAAAGGAGACAACTCTTTTGATTCATCCAATTTCCATCCTATATCCATCTTGTCACCCATATCCAAAATTCTCAAGAGTGGTATCCATCAGCGGGTAATGCAATATCTATTGCAAAATCTTTTAACCAAAACCCAACATGGCTTCTGACCTAGCCACCACACAGCTACAGCCCTATTATATTTTACAGACACCAGAGATACAGGATGCTGTACAGCCTCAGTATTCCTTGATCTCTCCAAGGCCTTTGACACAATGTCTCACTCCATACTTTTGAACACACAGTCTAACTTAGGCTTCTCACATAACACAGTAAAATTGTTTCAGAGCTATCTTAAGGATTGTAAACAAGCAGTGAAATGGTCCAATGAACTCTCACCCTTTTTCCACAACCCTACTGGAGTCCCCACAGGGCTCCATCCTAGAACCCCTACTCTTCAACATTTTTACAAACAACCATCACACTGTCTCTCACCCTGGGACCCTCATTCACTACACTGATGATTGCTCCATAATCTACACTGCTCAATCACTACCAGAACTACTCATAAAAACTCAACAGTCCTTTACAGTAGTCGAATCCTGGGTAAGAAATGCCAAACTCTTTCTTAATCCAAAGAAGACAAAACTAGTACTTTTTCATCCCCAAAACACTTCATTTGTCACTAATCATGTCAACATCCTTGCACCTGACAACACTGCCATAAAAATAGTGCAGGAAACCAAACTTCTAGGTGTTATCATTGACAATAAACTTTCATTTGACCCTCATATACCACAAAAATATAAAGAAAATTCATCAAAAACTGGGACACTTATATAAAAACAAACATTTCTTTACTGCATTAACAAACTACCCTTGCAAAAACATTTTTACTTCCCTCTCTTCTCCATGGTGCCCCTATCTTAACTAACTTACAAAATTCTACCCTAAGCAAGTTGGAACAGTGCCACAACAAAGTTGCAAAGTTTGCCACAAACTAAATATCATGCACACCACTGTAAACCACTCCTAGAATTAAACTGGCTTGAACTTCCCAATCAACTTACCTTTATTCAACTATCCACCTTGCACAACCTTATTTTCAAGCCTACTGCCTGCCCTGCACTAGCCAATCTAGTCACACCTTACACACCAAATCGATCCCTATGAGAAGACAAAAATCTCTTAGCTATCTCAAAACCTACAAGAAAACCTGGTCACTCTCTGTATTCATACTCTGTCTCTATACATTGGAAATCACTACCTCTAGCTACCAGGTTTATGCCTGGCCTAACCCATTTCAAAACCTCTTTAAAATAAATCTCAAAAATACATGGCTCTGCTCCTGCATAAAGCCTGCCTAATGCTCAGGTCTTCTTCTTCTCTCACATTTCAATCCCTCACAGCCTGCAAGATCCTAAAGCTCTTCTAACTCCTTCTCTGCTTCTATACCATATCCTTAAGCTACTGCCCAGGCTTTATTGCTTCTAATTCTTTAAAACTCTCTCTCGCTATATGTTTGCATCACTAACTTTCTGGCTGCTATTTCTCCATCATGTATGATGAGAGTAACTATTATCATCTGTAATGTTTTAACTGTATAGAACTGTTTAGGTGTGTAGTTATATATTACAACGTCTTGTAGCAGTTTGTTTCTGTCAACTTATTTTTTGTATAGTATTTCTAATGCAATCTTTATTGTATTGGATTATACTGTATTTGTATTGTACTGTATGTGGAGCTTTTCTCTACGGGCCTCTGCTGAAAACGGGTTCTGTAGACCCAGTCAGACCACCCTGGTAAACAAATGTCAAATAAATAAATAAATAAACAAAATAGAGCAATATATTGAAATTAATAATAATGGAGATGTTTCAGAAGTAATTCTCTGAGATTCTTTAAAAACTTTTCTATATGGAAAAATTAAAAATTGGTACATATGTAAAAAAGAGTTGGATAAGGAGTTGATGTCTTTGCAGCCTAATATAGATAAAGTTAAATCCAATTTAAAACTTTATGACAATCGGCAAACACTGAGTTGAAAATATTAAATCAGAAATATATTGATGTACTTCACTATATAATATCAGTAAATCTGGAAAAATTAAAGTTACAAGCTTACTCAATAAACCCAAAAGGCTTACACAGGTTGGCTATTAGAGCTAAGAAAAAATAAATATTAATCATATTAAAGAAATAATTTCCAAATAAGGTGATAAAAATAAAAAAAATGACTGCTTTAAAAGACATACTAGAACGATTTAGGAAATATTATGAAGAAATTAATAACAAAGAGACAAATGTAGAATCAAAAACATGACCAATGACTTTTTGAAAGACAATATAAAGTTTAAATTAACTAAAGAACAAAGATCCAAAATTGATAATGCATTCTCTTTTAAGGAGTTAAAAGATCAAATTAATAATCTTAAACCAAATAAAGCCCCTGGTCTTGATGGTATAATCCCCAAATTATGCAGATTATTCCCAGAGAATATTTTAAATATCCTATTAAAATTTTTTGAACAAGTTAAACATATGTCAACCACCCCCCACCTGGAAATATTCCCTGATATCTCCTATCTTGAAACCAAATAAAGATTCTAACTTATGTTCTCCTTACCATCCTATTTCATTATTAAATGTTGATTATAAAATATTTGTCTATTCTTGCAAAAAAAGACTGAACCTCATTATGCCAGGATTAATAAATGATGATCAAACTGGTTTTATACTACATAGAAAGGTTCAGGACAACATAATTAGGTGTAATACTTTAATAGATCTGGTTAATAAAAACAAACAAAAAAGAACTAACTATAATGCATCTATATATAAATAAGGCTTTGATTCTATTAGCTGGAATTATTTGTTCAAAGCACTTAATATGCATTTTCTCTAGATTTTATAAATCTTATAACTAATCTATCTAGTAACTCATTCTTTTTTATTAAGATTAGCTCTTTTCTTTCTAGCTCTTTCAAAATATTAAAAGGTACAAAACAAGGTTGTCCCTTGCCATCTCTATTATTTGCTCTAGCAATTGAACTTTTCACAAACTTTATTAGATCTAATATCAAAACTCAGGGATACTCTATAGATGAAAGTTATTCCTCTAAAATTCAATTATTTGCAGATGGCATTTTAATAACAAATAGTGATTTTGAAGCTTCAACATAAAATGTATTCATTATTTTGAAAAAGCATCAGGCAGGTTTAATGTTTATCCCTGATAAAACAGAAACTTTACTTATTAATAAAAAATAATAATTATTTAAGAAACTATAAGAATTTTATTTGGGACAATTCACAAATTAATTATCTTGGAATTACAATTTTTTAGTTTTGTAATTTTCTCTGGTTCCCCAATAAACCAAGAATATTTTTTGATTGACATGTTAAAAGCTGACAAGAAAGTGGATTATGTTTTCCAAATGTTGAATTCTATGTCAAATCCATAATTTTCAATTGAATATTTCTATGGTTAAATTCCCCACTTGGAAACCCATTCATGAAAGATTAAAAAATAATAACAGTTAAGTTGTAGCATCTTTCTCTAAATTTGGAATTAAGAAATTTTACTGCATCTTCAAAGACTTATGCTTAAATGAAACGAAAATAATACTTTTCCTCTCTCTTCACTGATTACATCCTTATAAATTTTAAAAGATTCATGAAGTCTAATTATATAGTTAGAAATTTGTTGTTTTTTTTTTGTTCCCTATATGAAATAATGCTGGTTGTTTGGGAACTTTTAATACAAACAAAATGGTAAACCTTAGAGATGCAATTTTAAACTTTTGGTATCAATTCTTAATCAGAAATAAATCACATAATACAGATTATCTTCTTGCAAGACAGTGTTTAGAAAATAATAATTGGTTGATTTTACAATCTTGTAAAAATATGTTAGTAATAAAATTAAAATCTCCATGGATTTTCAAACAAAACATATCCCAAAGATACTTGCGGTTTTTTTTCAGAATCAATAGTAACTCAAATAAGAAGAAATCATATGTGTATATATATATATATATATATATATATATATATATATATATATATATATATTATATATATATATATATATATGTGTGTGTGTGTGTGTGTGTATGTGTCAATAATTTATAAAATAGTAAGAGAATTATTTGGTTCCACAGATTCATTATTTTGGAATTACTCAACTAATATTAATGAGAAGGCATTTTTGGATGAAGATAAATGGTTAATTCATTAATCTGGGGGAACATCTACATCTTCTCTTTTTGGAAAATATATGCATGGAGATTTCTTCACAGAGCTTTTTTAGCTCCACATAAATTGGCTTTCATATATAACTATGGGAAAATTAATTGTTGAAGGTGTAATGAAGTCTCTTATGCAGATTGGTTTCATATAATATTGGAATGTAAAATAGTAACACCTTTTTGGGTTGAATTTAGAAATTTTGCCCATGCTTTGTGAACAGATAATTGTATAATTTCTAACTCCTTGATCTATTTAATGCTCTAGTTCCGGATTCCATTCCTAGGGTGCAGGTGCCTCTCCTTTGTTCCATTTTAGCTATAGCAAGAAAAATAGTCACAAATAACAGGAAATGTAAAACTACTCTTTTTTCACTGAATTCTTTAATTTATCAAAAAGTGCCTGTAAAAAAAAAGTAATTGTCAACTGCCAAAATGAGAACTTCAGATATTACTCACCAGTTTAGATTTTGGTCAAAATTAAATGATTTACTTGCTAAATTTAAATGACTTAGTTTTCTATGTTTGATTTTGTTGTAGATATCTGTAAATAGTTACATTTTTGTTCTATTTATCTTTAAATAATTTTGTACAATCTTTGTTTTAAAATTAATAAAAAGTTGTTTAAAAAAAGAAAACCTTATACTACTTTTCTTTGTTACCTTAAATAGGAAAAAATAGTTTTCGGCCATTCCTCCGTTCATAAAAAATAATTCCCATATACCTGGCAAGAGGACGTATAAGGTTTACTTCTGCTCTAACAGCTAACATGGAGATTTCTGCTCTGTAACCCTTTTGGTGTTTTTGTCCATCCATTGAATGCATTCTTCTAGGGCAGTGAAAGTTCTCTAAACTCTAGCAATAGTTTATTACAACCTGGTTACTAGAATATCAAGCACTTCTGTCAGCACATTCAATACTCTAACTGGTACAGCACCTGACTTTATCATCTCTCAGTCTACCTAGCTCCCTTTTTACATATTTGCCAATGTTCACATTTCTCCACTATTCTTCTCCTGTAGACTCTAGGCTTATATTTATATCATGTTTATGGAAGACAAAGGGAATTAGTTCATAGGTAACTAGTGAATTACTACATTTATCAGGACTGGATTATGATGCCAACTCTTTTTGGAGTACTTGGATTAGAGCTAAAGAAACATATTTTATAATCTCTCAGAGAATAGGAATCACCTGTTAGGTCAGCAATATCCCATCTAGTTGTCCTGAATTTCCTTTGGTTTACTACATATATTGCAGTTAGAATTGAACAGGTACTGGCTATACAGAATAACTTTATGTTTCTGTAAGCAATATCAAGGACAGGTACTGGCTATACAGAATAACTTTATGTTGCTGTAAGCAATATCAAGGTCACATTTTAAACTTATGAAGTTGGCAGACCTGCTATGCACAGTAAACAAGGTATCACAGCTGACAACCATCTCTGCAGCCAGTAGGATAGAACAACTTTATATTGCATGAAGGACCAGCCTTAAACAACATTGTTATATTTTATCCCTACAATCTCTAAAAAAATCCTTTAGTTTCATTTACTATCATTACCGTAATCTACTACACCATGATGCTGCATTCAGACAGCTACCCTCTGAGATATAACATTTTTGCTGGATTTTAAACAGCTACTTACACAAGTCATAAGTGAAACATATTGGAAGGAAAAAAGAGACAACTGTGTTTCATTAAAACATTGACAAGTTGAACAAACAACTAACTGCTTAAAAATCAGAGTAGTGTGATATCCGCTTAGTATCTGTCATCTAACTCTACCACGTCAATCTCATTTTTACAGTTTAGAGCAAACAATGATTGCTTGACACATTTGTACAACAGTTACATAAGATTCAGTCTATGCCTTATCCAAACATTATAAAGTGGATAGTCATAAAACAGTAAAAAAAGCTTAAGAAAGTTCTACTGCATTTCCCTGAGACACATAAATGGGTACAGAAAAGTTGAGCAAAAAATCCTTGCATTTCATGAACTTAAGTACACTGGAACTTAGAGCACATGTATCTCAATTCTTAAAAATTTAAAAATTTAAGCAAATGAAACATACAAGAATAAACCTTTTGCAGAGACAAATGTTACCTGCACCTGCCCATATGATCATGTGATTTTTCTTGCTTTATTTTTTTATTTATTTTACATTTATTAACTGGGAAAGTCTGACTGGGCAGGGGTTGCCTGTTTTCAGTGGAGGCCTGGGGAGAAAAGCTTCATACAATAAGCCAAATACATGACACATATTCTACTCCAAAATGTAAAAACAAGATACAGAATATTCCATATATACTGGTTAATACATGCCACCCATTATAATAGAAATTACAAAGTACATAATTCAAAGTAACATTCTAAAAAGTAACTTGATTGTTTTGTTGAGGATTCCAATTACAAAGTTTGTTAGTTAAATCACCATTGTTAAGTTGAAAGACTTGATGCAAAATACTGTAACATTGGTAAAGTTTGATTATACTTCGACCCCCCCCATTAATATTCCAAAACGTGCATGCTGATTGGTCAGCGTGCACATTGTAAATCAAAGACTTATACTAATGGAAAAAGGTCCGGTCGCCTGGACTTTTTCCATTAGTATAAGTCTTTTTTTTTTGGACAGCAACGGAGAATGGAAGAGCTCCATTGCTATTATCTCGCTATGTTAAATGAGTTTAACATAGCGAGATATCTTAAAAAAAAGCAACGGAGATCTTCCTTTTTCTGCTGCTTTTTATAAAGCTGTCTTGCTATGTTAAACTCATTTAACATAGGGAAACAGCTTTAAAAAAAGCAAAGGAGAAAGGAAAATCTCTGTTGCTTTTTTTAAAGCTATCTCGTTATGTTAAACTCTTTTAACATAGCAAGACAAGTTTTTAAAAGCAACGGAGATCTTCCTTTCTCTGTTGCTTCCACACACACACAGTTCTGATTTACTGTGTAACCATATGCATGCGCAGTACATCAGAACTGCCGCAGAATACTGGACAGCTGTGGAAGGGCAGCAAGGAGGCATTATACAATGTCATTATTTAAGAAAAGTAAGTATTTTTTTTCTTAAATAATGTCATTGTATAATAGCAATAACCCACTTCTGGGTGTGGGTAATGCTGGATTTACCCACGGTTGTCTTTGTTTGGCCACTCGGGCTTCGCCCTCATGACCAAACCACACCAACCGTGGGTAAATCCAGCATTACCCACACCCAGGCGTAGGTTATTGCTTAAATAACAAAAAAGAAAAGAGCGACAATTATATGTGTATTGAAGTTTTGGAGGCCCTTATAATAGAATATATGGAGGCTAGTATACCTACATTTGTTTTATAGGAGTTATCCTGGGTCAGATAATTTTGACAAGAGAGGTCATTCTTACTTTGAGGTCATTTTAGGGAAACAGTAATCACTGACAGGCAACTAAAGTCTGCATCTCTGTTTTTCAGGAAGTCTGTGAGATCAGATGCCCTTCTAAAGAGACACATATGAGCAGTATAATATTGCTCATATGCATCTATAGCAAAAGTTGACAAAGCAACAGACAACTTGAGCTGATGCACTTCTCCAATTGTGATATGAGCTCAGGTGATCCACGCTACTGACTGTGAGACACCTAAATAATGCAAACATAATTACTTTTCTCATTGTTGGTGCAACTCTGTTGCCTAAAATTTCCCATTCAAGGTTACTACTTCTATACATTCAAATGTCAGGATCAGATAGGGAAGATGTAAAGTGATTCAAAATGTATTATGGAATTATTCACCTGGTAAATATGACTGCATTTACTGCTTCTGACTTTACTTTGGGACTGTTTTTCAGAATTGTTCTTTCTTTTAATAGGCCATATAGATCAAAATGTGTATACAAGCAAACATCTTGAGGATGTTTGGCCTAGATTAAGTGAGGTTTTCTGACAGAGGCAGCTAATTATAAAAATGTCTTACCATTGGTGCTGGAAGATCAAAAGGTTGTAGGTACTATTTTCACACCATATACTTGGATTAATTTTTCCAATATTGACACTGCAGTGCTATATAGTGGGGTGAGGGTGCCACACTCCTAACTGTGCTGTCTTTCAGATGAGATGTTAAATGAGGTCCTGTCTGCCTGTGTGGTGGTAGGTCAGGTGGAAAAAGATCCCATGACACTCCTTGACAAAAAATTAAGAGTCCAGTATTTAAACAATCAAAGTGACATTATATAAAACTTTAAAATAAAACATCTTCAACATTCGCCTACCTTTTATATTTGTAAAAACATATATCAACCACAAACTTCACAATACTTTATATTCCTTCTCCTCCCCATCTTTTCATCCATGACCACTTTTCTGCCTTTCTTATTTCTTAATATTAGGTTCTTATTTCATTTGCATTATACAAAACATACTTGCATTTAGCCTCCCAAATAGGCCAGAAATACAGAAAATAATTCTTTATCCACCATATCCAACTTATATTATCAATTCCTTTATAAAAATAAAATAATTTGTATAGGCATTTTTAGTATTCCATTTATTTCCCATTGCTGGCCAGAATTTTATTTTTTATTGCTCTAAAACATGATCATCTGTTTCTTTTTCCCTAACATAACATAACCTTTAAGATAAATTCTTACACTTCATGGCTGACTTTATTGGAAGTTTATTCTTCTCAGAAATTCTTCATATTCTTTAATACACCCATATCCTTTTTTCCTGCTTAAAATAGTTCTTTAATTTCACTTACTTTCCACTGCCAATGGTCAATTCAGTAACATTTATCTATAGTGTTTTTATACAAACTTTCCTATTTTTGTCACTTTTATTATGTGACTTTTCCATTGTTTTACATGTACATAGAATAGTTTCTACTTCAATTTCTTCACCTGTCTTACACTTTCTGGATTGTTTGAGAATATGCTCATATTTTATACATAATATTTTAGTCATGACATCTTTTTTTCTTTATTTCGCATAATATTCAATATGCAACACAAATGTACTAAGCCAAAAATAGTACTAGATTTATTAACCCCCATCTTTTGCAGTACATACTATACCTCTTCTTAAAGGATTTAATCTAGAACCCCAAACTGTATGAAAACAACCACTAGTAGACATTTTTCAAGCCCTTCTAGACACATACTCTACCTAAATAGCCTAGCTACATGCAAAAGATAAATCATTTAGGTCTTGTATTAAACCATTCTATTGTTTAATTGTAATCGTTCTTCCTCCAAATGTAATGCTAACACTTCAGTATCATACATAGCAAAATATATACTATCAATTTTCTTTATATTTACTATCTGTTTTCTTTATTTTTTTATATTATTTAGATTTTCACTAAATCAACCATCCTCAGAAAAAAACACAAATCTTTCATAACAGCAGTTATCCATACCTTGTTTTTAATATATATTAATATTCTTCTTCTTCTTTCGGCTTTTCCCGGTTAGGGGTCGCCACAGCAGATCACATGTCTGCTCATGACTGGCTTTGGAGTTTATGGTGTCGAGTTGCCAGCCCGGCGCCCAACCTTCCACAGAAGGCACACACACGCACTCGCACCTATGGCCAATTTAGAGTGTCCAATCCACCTTCAGCATGTCTTTGGGATGTGGGAGGAAACCGGAGCATGCAGAGGAAACCCACGTAACCACAGGGAGGACATGCAGACTCTGCACAGAAGGCACCCCAGCTGAGGATCGAACCTGGAAACCTCTTGCTGTGAGACAACAACGCTAACCGCTGCACCACCGTGGCCGTAACATATATATATATAGCAGTATCATCTGCATAAAACATAATTTTAGGCAAATTCACCAATTCACTTCACCATTATTTTTTGTAGTTTTTCTTTAACAACATTTATTACCAAACTAAAAATTATCATACTTAATGGATATCCTTGATGTACCTCGATTTTAATTTTTGTCTTTCTATTTAACCAACCATTTATTAATATCTTTGCAGTTGCAATTTTGATAAAAAATGTTCAAATAATTATTAATTTTTTTCTGAAATATCATACTGTCTTAAAATATTCCTTAATTGATTGTCATATATATCTCTATCTATCTATCTATCTATCTATCTATCTATCTATCTATCTATCTATCTATCTAATCTATCTTTTAATGTCACCTGAAATCAATTTACCTTCACTGTGGTTTTGTGCAATGTCATCCATTACTTTCTTAACTATAACCAACGCATCTCTCTATGATCTTTTCCTTTCATTCTGCACATTCCATCACCAATTTCCTCTTTTATGACATTATTAAATCTTATTTGAAAAATCATCATGACTATTTTATAATTCACATTGCATATTGATATGGTCTCCTGTTCCTTAACAGCTTCGTATCTGCCTTCTTCAAATAAGTAATATAATACTTCTTCACATTCTGTTTGATTTTATGCCTCAGTTCACCAACTCACATATGAGTTTATGAAAACATTTCATTTCATCCTTGTTAATTTTTCTTTAAAATGCATAATCATCACCATTTTCCCTTGGTATACAGACTTAATACTTTCTGTCTTTATACTTTTTCCCTCAGTAGTAATTTCACTGCTTACGATATCAATTGCTTCTTTAGAAATATTTGACCCTCAATTCTACATTCTGTATGATCCATTTAAGGGCAAACATAGCTTTGAAAACATGCTACAGCTTTAATTATTTTTTTCTTGCTTATTAATGATTGTATCTTTCTCATTCTGTACCTCCATCAGCATGCTTTTGTTATACATTATTTGATAACTTATAAAATGATTGATATTTTCTTTTCTACTATTTACGGTATATTTTGCTTTAATAATCAATCTCTTATATTTGCTTCATTCAACATAACTATAAATTTTTGCTATATCATTGCTTTCTCGTTATTACCTCCTATAACTTCTTCTAATTTTTGGCATTCTTCTTTATAAGTTTCCTTTTTTACTCTTATGCCACAGAAAATCCACATTATGATACACAGTATTTTGTTCTATTTTGTATCAACCCACCACTCTAACTAAATCCTATAAAAATCTCTCATTTGTAAATTTTCTGTAAACAGTACCAGCATTTCATCTTATAAGATGTGCAATTTTGTGCAGTGCCCAGTTAATCCCTTGCCTTCTTCAGTAATTAACTGTTTGTGTCCTAAAACAGTCCATACTGCTACATGCTTAGAAAATACACAAAGTGCAAATATTAGCTTCCTTTAATCTTTCTGAGAATACAAAAAGCCAATTTCTTTTGATCTTGACATACATTGTCTTCCTAGCTTTCTTTTCTTCTCTAATGTCACAAAGTCACAATTAAAGTCTTCTAAAATCACTATATTCTTGTTAATGTTCAAATATTTTTTGAATTTTTGAAAATATTGTGTGGGTTTAGTACCGGATGTAAATGCATAAACTACCATAAGTTTTATTACCTGTCCTTTAAAGTAACAATCTAATACCAGTAACCTTCCTCAACAAACAGTAGTAATTTCACACATTCGTATATGTTAATATATATATATACATATATATATATATATATATATATATATATATATATATATGTGTGTGTGTGTGTGTGTGTGTGTGTGTGTGTGTGTGTGTGTGTGTGCGTGCGTGCATGAAAAGTCTTGCATCAAAGTGGCTTTTTCATTGAGAGTGAAAAAGCTGTTACAATTGATTGAAAATCAGCAGATTAAAAGGTACTATTTTTTTTTACCATGAGATCATGGTACAGTAAGGATTGATGAATTTGCCCATTTTCCACTGTAGTATCAACTTGGGGTTTGTATATATAATTAGCAACAGGTGTGGGGGCACAGCCCTCTGACATGGTGGTGCGGGGGTGGTTATTCCCCTTCAAAAATATTGGTTGAGTGCTTTCTTTTGATCCTTTGTTAATCAATGTGGTTTGACCATGTGAGGTAGATGAAGTTAGTGTCTGTTTCTGTGTATCAATGAACAGTAACTCTCTCTCTCTATATATATATATATATACACACACACACACACACACACACACATATATATATATATATATATATATATATATATATATGTAATATAATATAGTTATACATTATAATGATTCTGGAATATAAATCAACTTATGATCTTCTTTTCCCATACTTTAGCTATTCCTTCTGCTTTATGTAATTTACTGTGTATCTATTAAGCTTATTATGTCATATTTTAAGTCTTTACACCATTGTGCCATAGCAATTATTCTGTTTTCATTTCTTATACTGTTTACATTAAGGAAAAGAACCAAAAAATTATCCTTTATGTTTTGGTATCTGTTTGTCTTTCAAGCCACATTTTTCATTTTCTTTCTCAACATTTTTATTTGCAATAACATCTTCCATTTTGCTCATTTTATGTGCCATTTTAGTCTCTTTAAATTTTAACATCCTTTTCCCTACAACCAGCAATTATTTACCACTGTCTCCTTCATCTACAAAATATGTTCCTCCCCTCCTCTTTTCCTCATCATCAGGTGATACTTCACCAGTTTGTACCATATTTTCATCTTTAACATTTTTATTCACTTTAACACATTTATATGACCAATGTTTGTTAGATTTGCAATACCTGCAGTAAGCTGTATGACCTATCTGTCCACATGGGTTACCTTTTAGTTTATCGAACACTTCACCGACACTAACATTGCTGACAAGTCACATTACTGACAACTGGAAAGCCAACATTTCCCACATGGTAAGTAACTGTTTGGCCATCTATCTAAACTTTGCCCCTTACCCCCGTGGTAGTGCATTCTTGGAGTTGGTATATTTATTAAGGGGTGTGTGGGAGGCTTGGGGCATGTGAGTGGTGTAGCCCCCCACATCATTCGGTTTGTTTTAGTGGTAGTTCCTGATGTTGGGATGGCCAAACGGTTACTTACTGTGCAGGGAAATGTCGGGTTTCCAGTTGTCGGTAATGTGACATGTCGGCAAAGGTAGTGTCGGTGAAGTGGGCGTCCGATAAACTAAAGGTAACCTGTCCACACACATTTCATTGCATTTTCATATATTCATTAATCAAATGATCTTCTTCAGAACATACAAAAAAATTCACATTTTAGTTTGTCCTAAATATCTAACAGTTGATGTAATTCCATTAAGTATAATTGCACTTTGAATAGGCTTCACACTGTTTTCATTTTCTTGCAGTGCTACCATGCCTCTCATCCTCCTAGAACAAGAAATCTGGACAAGCCCTGAAATAATAGGGGGACAAAAGCCTCAAAGTAGTGACAGGTTTTAAATTTTGCTCTTATAAACTTAGAAAGTTGCTAGAAAAACAGGATTTGTGTTATACATTTTCTGGAGGATATGAAGTCTGAAACTCAAATGTATGTCATTATTTAGTGACTTCAATACTCAGTGATTTGTCAGAAAACCACACATTTTCTGTGGAACAGGCAAAATATATGAGGCAAAATTGTGGACATACTGTAAAAATCTATACAGTTGAGAGGTATGAGTGCTACCCATATTTTCCATTCCCCAGTCTAAGTTTTCTTTTCACTATATAATTTGAACATCGAGTCCACAGACTGACATATGGGTATAACATTTTCTCTAATGTCCTCTTGTTCTAAGACATCAGACCTAAAATAAGCCATTAGTCTTTTTTAGCACTGTTGTAACTGTCTCAAACATTTATTCATACCAAGGATATTTTTTGCTTCTTTGAACAAATTGAATACACAAAATTATCTGTTAATTCAAATGTTTCAAAAGCCACATTACAAAACTGTTCCTTTCCAAAATGAATTATGGAGTGAATTTGTGATACATTTAAATACTAATGGCTCAGTTATTTTGACACAAATAACATTTTTCAATGGCCATTTTTTTAACAAATCTTTATTGTAGACTTTCTTTTCTTCTTAACACTCTGCTCTGTTCTTCTCTCTATGGCAGACACCACCTCTGTCTATGTTCTCTTTATAGGTGCTTTATAGGTACAAATAAGCACATACTCATTAGGCATACCTGTTTTACTCCTCTATTAATACTTATTTTTCCATTCATCTATTTATCATAACTTGCATCCATGAATTTTCATAACATGTTTTATTGCATTAATATTTTTCTGCTATCTCACATGATTCTAAAATCTACTAGATTGCTTCATAACTCACTTCTATCAGTTTAACTAATTTTCTTTCAGTATCATCTCTACTACTTATTTCACTATAAGTAACAATTATTTCGTCTCTCTTCCTTTTATACCTCAGATCCCTTCTCCTACTATCTCATCCAATACTTTCTCCATCATTTTATGTAATATTTTCATAAATATTTTATAGTGAGTGTTCCCCAGCATTATGGACCTCCAACTTTTATATCTTTTCTTTCCTCTTTTTTTTCTGTATAAATTGTATCACTCCACCACATGTCTTCTGATATTATACCTGCCTTCATTCATTCATGTAATACTTTAAAAAATCTTTTTCATCTTCATTAATTTTCTTATAATAGTCATAACTTATACCATACAATTCAGGTACTAATTCATTCTTGCCTTCTTTTATCACCTGTTCGATTTCTTCAATTGTTATATCATCTACTAAAAATTCTTATTTTTCAGATATATATTTACTCATTTTTCCTAAACAAGGGAAAGCATCCTCTTTCTTTCTTTTCTGAAAAAAAATCTTTACTTATGTAATATCATTTTCATATATATGTTGTTCTATTTCACTAATTTTGTTACTCTTTTTCTATTTCTTTCTGATAATTCTGTAAAATGTCTTTATTTTTCATCTTATGTCTTTTTTACTCGTCTTTCTACTTCTAAATATACTTTATACTTCTGCTTATATACTACCCACCATGTCTAATTTGTAAAAATTGGTCCCATTGTCATATGCCCTTTCCATATTAGTTTCTGTCTACTTTTAAACTCTGCAGTCAATCTCTTTATCCCTTTCCTCCTTTGTTATTTTGCTTTCTTCCCCTATTCTAGCCTGTACTGCTCTATGATCTGAAAACTCTGCCATCTAAACCCCTTGTTATTTCTTTTGTGTCTTTAAAATAAATTATATAATCAATTTTAGTCTTAAAAATCCCCCTTTATATTTCCTTCCTCTTTTCCTTCCTACTTTTAAATCTCTACATTTTATTAAATCTCTTAACACCTCAATATCCTGTGTTATTTTTCCTTTTTCTTTCCTCAGGTTACAGTTAACATTTTCTACCATCACTACTGGTATATTTACTATTACAAGTCTTTTTTTTATTTCTGTAAACAATTATTTCCTCTCTGTCATATTATTATATGCATAAATCACTATTTTTTTTTACATTTTTTTCATTCTCATATTACTACTCTTACTGGTACTACTATTGTTACATCTAAAATTCTTATTTCTTCATTTTTATCAGAATTCCTATTGCATTTCCTACCGACAAGTCAATTAGCCCCCCATCCTGCCTGTATTCTTTTTCTTTTTTTCTTCTTTGTTACTTCTGATATCTAACAAGCAAAAAGTAATAAATAAATAAATGAATAAATAACATTTTACACCATTTCACCATCACCAAACCTGTTGTATAATTTCAAATGCTACCCATGTTTAATACTAACATTTCTATATCACCCTTTTTTCTTTTTTGTAAGTGTTTTAGTTCCAGAACTTATTTTTCTTTTCCTTCTAGTAAGTTTCCCAGCAACCAAGTTTTCTCTATCCTGTTCTTGTTCTTCTCCTTTCTCAGTTTCTCCCTCTTCTTCCTCATCATGTTCTGAAACTGCAAATGTATTATCTTCCTGTGTATTAATAACCTCACTTTGAACTGTCATTCCTTCTGTAAGTACCTATATATAGACCTATTTTAAATGTTGTAAACCATGGACATGAATACTTACAAGTTGAATGAATAACTCTTTCCAGAATATAATACATACCCCACTCCTTAATTTTTCTCCATGTCTATAAGCTCAGTTTCTAGACTCTTGTTCTTTTAGTGTTTCTACCATCTCTTGTTCTACTTCTGTTACTTTTAATTTACATTCCTTCTCCAAAAGTCTTATTTTTTTTACATTTATAACACTTTACCTCACAATTTATTATACCATGCCCTGTCTTTCCACAAGCAAAACAGTTTCTTTTTTTTTTCACAATTATTAATTAAATTATCAGCTTTTTTGCAAAAAAAATATGTCTTTGGCTGGCTTGGATACTTTACCATACCTCTGTCCCCTTCCACATTTATAATGATAATGTGCACAATGCTATCATTTTCAATATTCAGAACAACATTGCAGTGCCATGCACCTGTCCACAAACCTCAGTTATCATAAACCTTTACAATATCCATCACACCTTTATATAAACTTAATAACTATTTTAAAGTCCCTTTTCAACCTCAGTTCTGAATTATATGTTAATTTTCTTTTTAGTCTCCCTATGAAATGCTTTGAGTACAAAAAAGTTCCAAGGGGCACAGTCTTTCTTTTTCTCATACTTGTCCAAACACTTTTCATCATTTGATCAATCTCAAAAATAATGTCTCAAAATGTTTATTTATTTATATAAATAAATTCCCTTACCTCATACGGTTTAATTCCCAAGGCATTATTATTTCATCCCATACCTTACATCTCCAGTTCATTTTCTTTTTTTCAGTTCATACCAAAATATGCTTTTTTCTTCCTGTATTCACTGTTTTCTTTCCTAATTCCTCTTTTTCCACTCCAGCCTTTACCATCTCAGTGTATGACTTTCTGTCATCCACATGTTGAACGTCCTCCCCATGTATCTTCTTTATTAAGTGACGAAATGTTGTTGCTGCTTTCTGGTTATCTGGCATTAACTAAATCCATAAGCAAATTATCCCACAACCCTCCTAATTGGAAGGTTATAACAACATATTCCTGTGTTGGCTCTTCATCTCTGAAGAGATTTTGCTGAAAGAAGTCTTCCAAATCCATCCCTGCATATGCTAATTTTTCTTCTTCATTAACTCCACTCTAAAAAGCTTGGACACTTTCTCAACCTTGCTGTATTTAGGATCAACTTCCCACAAAGGCTCTCCTACCTTTGTATTACTACTTTGCTCCTCCGACAAATGGCGATTGACTTTTTCAAAAAATACATCTTTAGCTTCTAAGGTAAACCAAGTCCAGGTTTCGTTCTGTTTTGGATCTTTAGCGTCTACCACTACCTCAGTAGCTTTATCACTATATTCCGCACACTCCATTTTTTTCTTTTTCTCTTAACTTTTCTGAGCTGCCTCCATGCTTGGACCAGAAGCCAGAAATATTAGCCCAAAAATGTGTCCTTGTATGCAATAAGTAGGGGGAGTTCCCCGGTGTATTGGCGAAGTTCCTCCTAGTAAGTATGAATACCACCACAGGTCTCCACTAAAAAGAGAATGCCAGCCTAGTAGGTCTAATTTGGTCAGCAAAGAGTAAACAATTAAATAAAAATGTGGAATCTTTTATGACAATAGTCACTATATTTACTACAGTGTACAATGATCTATTGCACTACCATATGAGTATGTTTAATTGAATGGTAGATGGAAATAACCAATGCAGCATTTACATAAATGCTTTGAAGCTTTATACATAGATACATACACATATGCACACAAATAGATAATGAATGCATAAAGAATTTGAGACCACAAGTCTTTTTAAATAATAGTGCAGTTTACAGCATACAAAACAAAATAAGGCAGACTCTTCCCAGGAAAATAACTTCTTGTGGTTTTACTAAACACAGTCTTGAGGATTCAGTAAAGTCCATGTAGGCTCCTTGTAGAGCCTACATGGAATGTATCTGTGTACACAGCCATGATTTTCCCTTGGCAGTGCGCCATGCATATTAACGGTGCGATGTGCCTAAGGGAGGTTTTATGGCACAAAACATCACAGAACAACATGGATAATGACTTTGTGTAACACTGACATTACACCTACATACCTGTCAGTCTGTTAACCTGACTAAAAGGAGTACAAGAAATATTGCTGGAGCTGTGTATGCAATTATTTCACTAATTTGGATTTATTATTTATTTTTTTTACTTTTACGTGCATGTTTGCATGATGTGTCACATTATTTAGCTATGCTTAGCTCTGTGCACCCATACATCAGACATGCACCACATATCTAAAAATAGAAACCGGATGCTTTCATTTGATTTTCTTTCTTTTTATGTGCATGTTTGCATGATGCTCCATGTGCACCTCTGCATCAGACATATGCCTGACATCTAAAAATAGAAACCGGATGCTTTCAGTTGATTTTTTTCTTTTTATGTGCATGTTTGAACAATGCATTGCATTATCCAGCTATGCTTATCCCTGTGCACCCATGCATCAGATATGTGCCAGACATCTAAAAATAGAAACTGGATGCTTTCAGTTGTCTTAGCTATGTGATGCCTACTACCACATAAACCCATACAGTGAAGCTACACTATGGTTACAGTAGCCCCTTTGCAATATATGTAAAGATATATGAGTTCCCTTCACTTCTCTTGTGGTGAGATAGGTTGAGTGATGACCTATAGTGTAGTAAGTCCTGGGCAGTGATACCTTTTATATATACAGCTGTGAAACTGTGTTAGGTCAGTGAAACATACATTCACTTTAAATTCAATTATTGTTATAATTGGAAAAGGTAAACAATGCTAAGCATCGCTTAAACATGGGTCACAGTTTTTCCTTGTTTGTGCATTGCTAAGCATTGCTTAAATATTGGGTTTTCATGTTTGCATGTTGCTAAGTGACACAGCATATTTTTGAAAATGGTGAGAATGCATCTTATTTAAAGGGCAATTGGCAGGAATTGCTCAGTATTCCTTGGAGCCTAATCTTGTGTGTGGGTATGGCTGTCATAGGGGAAGGAGTGCACTTTCAGGTGCAGTGTTGGGGGGGTTCAGGAGACCAGGATTTTATTGGACTCCTGGTATAGCACCATGCACCCCAGCTGCTGCAGAAGAGCTACATTGGGTCAGAATGCAACTCTGAGGCCAGGGATAGTTGGCTAAGGACCTGACCAGTGTGACTGGTATTGCCTGCACTGGAGAGCAGTGTTGTCACTATTAGGATGACCTCCAATGGAGGAAGAGGGGTACTTTGGATCAGTGGATCCAAGAGGCACAGGCGGGGAACATCTCCCTGATATGTAAACATGTTTTCCTAGTAATTTATAACTATACAAGGTGAATCTGTGCAAAACTGGTATGTATAATGGTTTCCCTCTCTTACCACAGCTGCAGAAGACAGGGTGTGGAATGTGCAGTCCCATGCAAGGCATTTTGCCAGGATGAGGCAAGCATGTGGTATGTAAGAATATCAATAAAGTAATAAATTAATGCATAAATTAATAATAAAATAAAAAATACAGATATACCTGGGACATCATAGACTTTCATTAACATAGCAGTGCATATCTGAACTGTAAAAGCAAATAAAAGCAAGTAAGCATGCAGTACTGTGTAGCACAGCTTCCAACCATTACTTAATGTTGCTGAATACCCAGATTAACAGTCAATGTTGTAGTCCACTTATTGTCAGAAATATGCTGTTGGTTGCAGTCAATAGCTGATTAGGGTAAACATGTATGTTAACAGAAGTCCTAGGCAGCTATCCATGTGTGTAAATACAAGATTTGAAACAACAAGAATCAATAAAGTGTCAAAAGCGACAGTGCTGTGATAATGTTGATTTCAAATAAAATGTTCACTATTATTGTAGTCACTGCTTGTGGGTTCTAATCCCACACCAGCCAACTGAAAAAAATGTGCTGCTTTCAATACTGTTAGCATTTCATCAATAAAACATAACCATGCTTGCATGTGAAGTGCACACCCACAGACCTGTGCCTTGAATGTTCAGCTGTCAAGTGTAATCAGTGTATGTGGACATACCTATCAACTGTCACGATTTTTGCAGAATGTACTGAATATTGCCCCTTATGTGTGGTCTGTTTGGTATATGATCTTATTTTAATGACCAGTCTCTGACATATTGGTGAGGATCAGTCTCAGAAAAAAATGCCAGTCCTCTGAAATGCAAATATTAGACATCTGACTAAATGCATTTTAATGGCAAATCTGTTTTACGAACACCTTGCTACTACTGTAAGAGCACACCATGTAAGAATGTTCCCTGTTGTTGTGCCTTTGTTTCACCATTAGATATGACTTGGGCCATAATGTATCATGTTAAGAGGTTGAGAGGTATGTATGTGGAACACCATATATCCAGTATAAGCAACTTTGAATGATTGCTGGATGCAATATAACCTGAACTATAGTATGTGTGTAAGGAACAGAGTAGTAGTTCAAATAATAAATGTCATAGCAGTGAGTAGTGTTACAAGCAAAATCTAACATAGATAAAAGGACTAGTTTGTAGTATGTTTTGTTATAGCAACTGTGAGGTTACTAATGTTCTTCTTTTTCTGTCACCCCACTCCTTCTCTTCTTATTTATTTAATCAATATATTTATTATTATCATTTGCTATTATCATATTATTTGGTATTATCTCTTATGTTGTTCTTATGTATAATTTAATATTGCTTTGTTATTAAATAAATGTTCATTTACATTATTTACTGTTGTGTTCCTCATTATATTATTTTCTAATTTTTTTCCATTATTCATTATTGTTTTCTTTATTCATTACATTTGTTTATGTTATGTTTTTTTTTCTTTATGTTTCTATTTTATTTACCACAGTGCAACAAGGTAGACCGGTTTCTGGTGATCCACCTGATTTGGTTCCCCCAACTGAAGCACTGGGGCCCAGCACATCTGGGTCACAGCCTGGTTGCACCCCCTGATGCTCCTGCACTACCTGCTCCTTCAGGTAGTTCCACCCCCACAGGCCAGGAGTGTGTCCCCCTCTGGGTGTGGAGGCAGAGGCGATGCCTATGTCACCTGTACACAACTGCCAGGCATGGTGCATAGGCTTGTGCAGTAGACTGTTGGCACATGCCTACACTGGATGGAGAGCATGCTGTCCATCCTGGTGCTGCAGTCTGGCTGCAGGCACTGGTGTCAGCCACTACCTCCACAGGAGCAGTGAAGGTGAACTGCTGACAGTCCCATGGATGAGGACTTGAGTCATACTGTTACTGTGTCTCATGCCCATGGGACCTGGATCCCCCCCACCCCATGTCCCAAACCAAGGTGTTCACCCCCATCTTGTGTCCCTCACCAAGCCTGTGTGCTGTCTTGCATGTCTTGTCTATCTGCAAATACTTCCTCACCTTCCCTTTGCCGCACATACCTATGCCCCTTCCCCAACATTCCACTCTCTCCTTAAAAAAAAAAAAAGAATGGCACCTGCCTTGAAAAGAAAATATCATTCCATACACAGCTCTACATTGCACATATGTGTCTACTGGGCACAGTTAATTTGGTCCAAGTGACTTGACCACACACATGTTATTGTCACCCCTCTGTCTGGAGGTGACACTCCAGATTCAGCTAAAAATCTTTGCAAATGCACAGTTGTTGCTGTTGAAGAAATGTATAACTATAGTTCTTTCCTACACTTTCTACACATTCCTACCTGCCTTTCTCTATGTTTTTTTCCCACTGCTTGCATCCCATTTCAGCACTTTCCTATCTCCCCAAGTTTCTTTTCTTTAAAGAATCATGCTAAGCTAAACTAAATTGTGGTGTATTATTACAGGTATGTGAAAGCATAATAACCAAGTTCAAAGTTCACCTCTGCCCTATTTTGAACCCAGTATCATCTGACTTGAACAATAGTGCATCAATCTCCAAGCCACACAGCCAGCTACTTAGCACAGCTGTTGTAAGCAAAACATAGTAATTGTCATTTTCTTGTCATTAAGCGTGTTTATGCGCTGCTGCTCATAGTGCAGCAAATCTGCTAAAAGACTAATGGAAAAATAGGAATTGAACTGGGACTCTTTTAGAGAAATATATCACTATAAAGCCGTACACATACTAATATATGTAAGTGAGGTATTTAACAGCAGCTCAGTGTGCAATTATCTGTACAACCTGTAAAAAACACACCTGATATATCACTGACTCTCTAGCTCAATCTGTGAAATGTTTTGAAAACATTTATTTTTTGGTTCACATGGCCCTGGGTTCAAATAAGGCTGTGTCTAGCATTTAAAATACATGTATGTGCACATCACCATTATAAACTGTGATATGTATGACTGTGTCATCACTTATTTATCCACCCAATGCAGTACAGATGGATTGTCTGCTTCTAAATAATGGAGGTCAAAGGTCTACAGATAGGCTCACATGTTAACTATTGGTATTACAACCCTAGAAAGTGCCTAGAATATCAAGTTATGCATTAGCATGAATTCTCAGAGGAATTTGAAGTATGTAATTCAAATGCGGCCCAGTAATTCCAGACTGCAGTGCACAATGATTTGTCAGTGATATTCCGGACAACCACAGGTGTAAAAGTAACAGACATATATGGGAGTCATGCTAGAAGCAAGGGTTACCAGCAAACTCATTCCAGATGACTACCATGACATTACACATGACTTGGCAGTTTTTTTGAGTGGTTGACATTATGGATAATGTACTCCCTACCTTGTTCTAGGACACACCAAACATGTTGCCTTTTACTCTGTTAATGATACCTGTGGCTAACATACTTACCTTAAACACATACCTTAATTTCCAGTGGGATGAGTTTCCTTAGTCTGGCTCTGGCTGTTTATCAAGGCTGTCACAAGTCTCACAGTTACTCGTCAGTGTTGTCATCCTGCAAAGTCTTCACCGTCTCTGTCTATGCATATTGGCAGCAACAGCAGCATTAGCTTCAGCCTGTAGCACACACATTTGTATGTAAAAAGTAGCTGCTACAAACATTCTCTCTGTGCTGACGTTGTATCTTTACCCCACTAATCTTCACGTCAACTTATAAGAAAGGGAATGAATCTACACTGAGGCCTTATATCTTGTTTAGTAGCTGCATGGAATTGGCTGATTATACTACAAACCAACTGTGTAGGCTGTATTTATAATTTCTGAAGCAAAGATTGGTTCAGATGCAATCATCTGCTAATGAGAACCATCATAAAAAGACAGATTTGTAGCTAGGCAAACCAGTGTGGATCAGAGTTACTACATATGTCTAACTCATTGACACATTTCTTGCAGAGCAGTATCTTTCAACAGAAGAGTATTGTACTCCATCAGGTATGTAGCCATTTTGTTTCTACATGATGCGTATGTTTGAATGTACTTAGGAAGAATGTGGATTGCATCAGTAAGCCTTTGTTAGAACTGTACTGATGACATGGCATTGATTTACAGCCCTGTTAGACATACAGATGATGTAGAGTACACCAAGGGTATAATGCTGTGTGATAACTAGATACACAGGTCTCCTCGGTACTTCCTTTGATACCAGTTGTAATAGTACATTGCTGTTTTGTTGGCACTATTGTTTATATTTCTTTTTTGTGAGGGGGGAATATTTCCTGCTATGGGGCAAACTACAATGGACTGCTGTGTTCGGTGTGTGAGCACACATGAGTATCTGTCATAGCACAAACAAGAATATGTCACTATTGCTTCTATCCTAGTTGCGTCCACACCCTTTGTATTTTTGGCCCATTGCTGAACATGAGATGTGTAATCAAGCAGTGAATACTGAGAGTCTTCCTTTACTGCTGTATCTCTACTCGTACATATATGATCCTTGTATGTGTTCTCGTTTCTTTGTATTTCAGTAAACACTATGCATGCACATCGCAGGCCACCATTTTCTGAGGTGGAAAACAACCTCATCATTGAGGCATTGGGATAACATTATCAAGTCATGTTGTCCCGATGGAGGGCAAATAGGTCAGAACATGCAGCCCTGTGGGATGAACTGGTGCACAACATCAATGCCGTGGGCCATCAAAATAGTAGCTATGAGCAGGTGTGACACCTTGCCTCAGACATGATTAACGTAGCAAGGAGGTGCACAGCTGATGTGACCAGGGATTATCAGGTCACTGGTGGTGGGCCTGCAGCAGAACCTCCTCTCACAGCCATAGAGGAATTCCTGGCAAACCTTGCTACACAGGACAGCTCCTAGACATCCATCAACCGATATGTTGTGGACGTGGGTGCCACCTGTTCTCTCAATAGCAGCTTCCAGGTATGCTTAATTAGAACAGCAGTAGAATACTGTTCTATTCATCCTGTCAAGGTGTATATAGTTTTACATGGGTGTCAGGCGTTTTTTGGAGGGAAATAAGTTGGCTGCAGTTTTAAGCTCATGTAGAGATTGTCACCCACATACCTTTTAACATCGCAGTTACTATAGATATGCGATTATTGGCTGTATTACCCCCATTATACTGTAACATGTGGTGCTGTTGCTATTACCTCTCCCTCAACTTTTTCAGGACCATCAGGAAAAATTTTTTTCATAATATTGTTGTTTTCTGAATAATTATTTCCAAATCCTTACAGATTGGAGTTAGAAAATAATGTCCACATATACTACTCTATGAGGTTGAGTAGGGACATCATGGGGGCACAGGTACATTCAGAAAGGAACTCCCAATGAATGCTCAGGGTTATGGATGCAGCACAGTCTGACATCCTTGAATGCCTCTGCCGTGTTGCCAATATCCCTTATCGGTTGATTGACACAGTGGAAAGAGATAGGTCTGAGACAGATCGCAGACTATCTGTCATGGAAAGGACATTGTCTGTGATGGAATATCTGACTGGAGTTGAGTGTCAGCCTCGTGAGCTTAGGCCAGCAACTACAACTACTGAGAGTCAATGTGGCAGTGCCAAATCATGCTCCTGTAGTGGCAGTACATCCAGTGCTCCAGAGGGGAGTGTGCTGTCCACACCAAGACTTAGCAGGCCATGGGATCATGGTCCTGGACATTCCTTTGCAGAACACATGCTCAGCAGAAATCAGTCACCTTCAGGTAGTAGCACATCATCTGAACCTGGGCATGGGGGTGCCAGTGCAACTCCTGGCTGAGCCAGTTCTCATGTTCAGGGGTGGAGACAATGAACTGTTAGCTCTACCCTGCACTGCTCACAGCTGTCCAACATACAGACATGTAGGGCTAGTACTGAGCTTGACTGTGTTCATACAGAGAATCACACACAAATGTCACATTGAGGGCACCTACAGACACACAGACATTTCCATGGTCCATCTTGCCTGCTTCCCTTGCTTATTCACACACACATGCTTGCCAACCTATTGGTCAACATAGGCCTCCGGCAGCCCCACACAACACCCTGTGCAAGTGATGATAACTGTGCCACATCCCTGTCATCTTTCTCATGGATGCAGGGACATAACGTTATGTGTCTGATGCACAGGGTGCCTATCTACATTAATATGAATTCCTTTCATCCATTGGTGCTGTTGACATGCTACTTGTACTGGTCATTTACAGATATTGTACTTAGCTATTTATACTGTGGATAGCATAATAATTTGTGTATGTTACAATGGATGCTGTTGTAAGGACTGTGGAGTCACAGAATGAAATGTGTCTCATGGAAATATGTACTTTTCTCTTTCAGGATTGTGTAGTACACACCTATGGATACACATCTACAATCAACCCATCAATGTCAGAGCACAGGATTATATGTCAGCACAGAAGACAAATGTCATCAGAGCAGTAGTACAATATAGGTTCATAGGTGTTTACTGGGCTAATGACCACAAGGGCCTTTTTAAGTCTAACCATGCATCACAAATATCTGACAAGTTCTGATACCCTTGATAAGTGTAAGCAGGGGGTTGGGAGATGACACATTTACAAGCAGGTGCCTGAGTGATGAAGCATTTACAGGCTGCCAGTGTCCATTAGAGACATGGGTGCCAAACCAGGGATGAATTTCCTGTTATCATCCAATTGCCCAAGTTGCACTTGAATTGGATTGGAGAGGAATGCTGCTTCACATGGATGGTGAGCCTGCCTGTTCCATAGATGGGGTAGTCTCTGGGATACATACTTGTCTCTCCAGCAGGTCCTATTTATATCACAGGCAAGGTTTTAGTCTTTAGAATGTGTAATTATGGTGCTGTTTGTTTTGTGGATATGCAGGAGGTCCATCAGAGTAGGGTCTGACAACGCCCTGTATGCCAGGCATAAATCTCCCCTCAAAAGCTTGTAGGAGACAGAATGCAGGGATAGGGCCTTGAGGCAGTCTGCATAGGACATTTTACTTACTCCCTGTATTCTTTTAGTGAGGAACTTCTGTGGACATTCCAATTGTTGGATATGCCTGGTTAGGTACATACCAAAGGGGGGAATTGTACTGAATGATAGGTCTAATGAATGCCGAATGCAGTGGAACAATGACTTCCTTGGATTTAGATGTCATGCCTTTGTTTATAAGTTACGCAACATAGAATGATGTCCTCACTACTGTAGACATCTGCTGGTCAAAGGCTAGATTACTATCCATGTGTGTCCCTAAGTCCCTGACTATTGGGTCAACTCTAAGAGCTATGTTGTCAATATGATAGCTACCAGGGGTGGATGACTTCCCAAAGGATACTATTATGCATTTCTTGGCATTTAGTTTTAGTCCATGGCTCTGACACCAGTTGTTTGTCAGTGTCATCACATCCTGGAGAACATTTGTGTCAGTGTGGGATTCAGTGACAGCTCCTAGTTTGCAATCCTCTGCATATTTAGTCAGCCAGAGACCACTGACATTGGCCTTGACTTCAGAGAAGTAGATGCCAAAAAGAATCAGTCCCAGGACTGATCCCTGAGGGACTTCACTTGTGACTGGCATCTTTGTAGAGGTGGACTCCCCAATTCTAACTTCCTGGGTCCTGTCTGTGAGCCAGTTAGCTATCCACCAGCTGGCATATGAGTTTGTATCTCACCTCTTGAGTTTGTCAACAATGTCTGAGTGGGGTATTGTGTCAAATGCTTTGGTCAGGTAAAGTTAGGCAGTGTGAACCATTTTTCCTCATCAATTGCTTTGGTTACCTCCTCAAATAAGTCCACCAGTTTGACTAGGCATGATCTGCCCTTGATGAAACCAAACTGGGTTGGGTCCAGTGTCTGTAGGTCTACTATATCTCTATTGATCATTTCCATGATAATTCTTTCCAGGGCATTACATATAAGACTTGTGAGACTTATGGGTCTGTAGTTTCTGTTGTCTGTAGATGGCCCACCTTTGTGTGGAGGAATGACTGTTGCTGTTCTCCATTCATGAGGCATGAAGCCTGCTTGGAGGCTACAGCTAAATAGTGATTCCAGAGGCACTGAATGGTCATGTTTCATACTATTTAGATGGCATCCTAAGATATTGTATGGGCCCATTAATGCAGTGTTCTTGGTCTTATAGAGAACATTACAGACCTGTTCCCTAGAGATAGTAGGGGGAGTTATATTTCATGGAATTTCCTCAGGGAAGATTGAGGGGGGAGAGAGGGGTAAAGTTGGAGTGGAGTTTATCAGCCAGAAGTTTTGCCATATCTTCTGACTCATTATAGGTGGCACCATTTACAATGAGCTCTGTGCACAATTGTGTATTGCCTTTGAGGTTATGGACATAGCTAAAGAATGCTTTGTGGTTGTCCTTGGCCTGGCAGGTCAAAATTACCTCAAATTTGGCTTTGGTAGACTTTATTTGTCCTATAAGTTGTTTGTTTAGTTTGATGTGAGTGTTTTTATCTTGCTGGGTGCTGCACCTCATATATTGGGTGCTGCACCTCATATAGTTTGTCATGGTTTTCTTCCATCTGTTATATAGCCTATTGATTTTGTGATTCTACCAGGGTGGCTTGTTTTTTGAGTTAGTTCTGTACTTCTTTGTTGTGGGTACAGGTGCTTCTATGTAGCTATTAACATGCTTGTGTAGAGTTTCTGTGAACAGTTCTACGTGGGCAGCAGTGTTCTCAGGGTTTATAGGGGCTTGAACTTTTGCCAGGTTATCACTTAATATCAGGAGGTTAGCCTTAGAGTAGTTCCTGAATATTCCAGGTTTAGCTGGGGGCCCAGGTTTTATTTTTACTTCAAAGGAGACCATTTTGTGGTATGACCTTACCAGGTAAGACATTACAGTAGGGGGTGTGCAGGACTCTCTCATATTAGTGAGGACCAGATCCAATATGGTTGTAGCCCTGGTTGGTGTATTGACTATCTGGCCCAGGGAGTTTGTATTTACAAAATCCAGGAATCTCTGTGCCTGTCGTTTGGTGTCGTATAGGATTCCCAGTTAATAGTGGGGCAATTAAAGTCACCCATGAATATGGTATTTAGATAAAACTTTCTGGTGAACCACCACAGCTAAAAACATTGTTTATTTTAAAAATAGAGACAAAACATAAAATACTTCCAGTGAAAGAGAGCTCTAAATTGTTTATGTTTTGTCTCTATTTTTAAAATAAACAAAGTTTTTAGCTGTGGTGGTTCACCAGGAAGTTTTATCTACATTATTTTTGTTCTGTCTGTTGCACCTTTGGCAGCTTCTATTTTCTCTTTACATGAATATGGCATTGGGTTGGATGGTTAGTGTTTCTAATAAGTTTGAATACATGATATGGATTTTCTGGGTCATAGAGGGGGCCCTATAGCTTGCAAGGAAGTAGTACTGGATTTTGCCTATGGTGATTTCAACATGGAACAGCTTAAGTGCATTGTCTTGTTTGACCAGCCTTGAAGTATATTTATTTTTTATGTAAAGAGAGACACCTCCACCTTTAGTCCCTGCCTGCGAAGTAGCTGGTCTAAACATGTGGAAGGCATTATAACCCTGCACTGCTGGTGTGCTCGCCGTATGTCTCAGTGGCCACACAGAGGGTGAAGAGAGCTTCTACGGAGTGGAGTTGTTTGTTTAGACTCCTAGTATTGAGCAGTAATGCCTTTAGATTTTCTTGGTTTTGATTTGCTATGTCAGAAGTACTTTCCGTTTGGCATTGCCTAAAAAAGCACTATGGGAGAAGACAATGTTTTAGCTAATATTCGGAAGCCTAGAGGAGAGAGGTGCAGACCTTCCCTGGCAAAGCAGCATGGTCTGTTGACCATCTCCTTCTATGCTGACAAATATTTCACCCCCCTTAGAATGACACCAGAAACTAAGCCAATTATTAACATTAATCATCTTTTGTTCTTACTCTGGCATCGTCCTTGGAGAAGGTAAAATGCTGCTCAATGCTAGGCTCATATCAGCCTAAGACACATATTCCAAGAGCTCCAAGAGAGTGCATTTAGGGCTGCTGAGGTTATTTGTTATATGTACTTTGTCTAGGAGGTATTTGTGGTTTAGGAAGGTTACATTTAAATGCCTCAGCATATGTCTGCTTTGAATTGTGTTTGATGGGTACAGCATGTGTACTACTGACAACCCTATTGACATCAGGAGTACTTTTATGTGAGCACTTGCTCCAGTGACACTGTGTAAATATATTTCTCACATACCATATCATTTTGAGAATTGACTGGTTGTCAGTAAACATGAGGCAATTTCTGCATTGCCTCAGGATGCCTATATCCACCAATCTGGTAATGATGTCAGCAGGAAAGTTCATATCCATGGCAACAGACCCTTTTTTATTGATTAGACAGTTGTAGTGAGAATCAACAACAAAAACAGAAGCAAATGTTGGTAAAACAAAACTGAGTAAACCAAACCAACACCGGATGGAGATGGAATGCCAATAAATATCCAAAGTGCACAAATACTCGTAAAACTCAGGTTTATTGATTCCAGTTAACGCTAGTGAAACACAATGACACCCGTTTTCGTTACCAAAGTAACTTCATCAGACAACATAGCCAGCAAAATTTCCTCTTTAAATATGGATGTCAATTAAAAGGCTTATTGAATAATTAAAACTTAAAGAAGACATAGTTAAAAATTCTATTTCAAGATAAAAGAACATACATATGCTGAAAACTATGTATGCTGTTAGATATTCAATTACAAAAATATAC